>NC_077231.1:97375485-97625485 GCF_027887165.1 Monodelphis domestica
AATCACTGGACTAAAAGGTAGAGCCGAAGAAGAAAAGGTTAGAATTAGGGAAGGCAATCAAAATGCCAGGGAGTCCACAAATGACAATCATAACTTTGAACGTGAATGGGATGAACTCACCCATAAAACGTAGACGAATAGCTGAATGGATTAGAATCCAAAACCCTACCATATGTTGTCTTCAAGAAACACACATGAGGCGGGTTGACACCCACAAGGTCAGAATTAAAGGATGGAGTAAGACCTTCTGGGCCTCAACTGATAGAAAGAAGGCAGGAGTGGTAATCATGATATCTGATAAAGCCAATGCAAAAATAGACCTGATCAAAAGGGATAGGGAAGGTAATTATATTTTGTTAAAAGGGACTCTAGACAATGAGGAAATATCATTAATCAACATGTATGCACCAAATAATATAGCACCCAAATTTCTAATGGAGAAACTAGGAGAATTGAAGGAAGAAATAGACAATAAAACCATACTAGTGGGAGACTTAAACCAACCATTATCAAATTTAGATAAATCAAATCAAAAAATAAATAAGAAAGAGGTAAAAGAAGTGAATGAAATCTTAGAAAAATTAGAATTAATAGACATATGGAGAAAAATAAATAGGGATAAAAAGGAATACACCTTCTTCTCAGCACCACATGGCACATTCACAAAAATTGACCATACATTAGGTCACAGAAACATAGCACACAAATGCAAAAAAGCAGAAATAATGAATGCAGCCTTCTCAGATCACAAGGCAATAAAAATAATGATTAGTAATGGTACATGGAAAACCAAATCTAAAACCAATTGGAAATTAAACAATATGATACTCCAAAACCGTTTAGCTAAAGAAGAAATCATAGAAACAATTAATAATTTCATCAAGGAAAATGACAATGGCGAAACATCCTTTCAAACCTTTTGGGATGCAGCCAAAGCGGTAATCAGAGGCAAATTCATATCCCTGAAAGCTCATATTAACAAACAAGGGAGAGCAGAGATCAATCAATTGGAAATGCAATTGAAAAAACTCGAAAGCGATCAAATTAAAAACCCCCAGCAGAAAACCAAATTAGAAATCCTAAAAATTAAGGGAGAAATTAATAAAATCGAAAGTGATAGAACTATTGATTTAATAAATAAGACAAGAAGCTGGTACTTTGAAAAAACAAACAAAATAGACAAAGTACTGGTCAATCTAATTAAAAAAAGGAAGGAAGAAAAGCAAATTCACAGCATTAAAGATGAAAAGGGGGACAGCACCTCCAATGAGGAGGAAATTAAGGCAATCATTAGAAATTACTTTGCCCAATTATATGGCAATAAATACACCAATTTAGGAGAAATGGATGAATATATACAAAAATACAAACTGCCTAGACTAACAGAAGAGGAAATAGAATTCTTAAATAATCCCATATCAGAAATTGAAATCCATCAAGCCATCAAAGAACTTCCTAAGAAAAAATCCCCAGGGCCTGATGGATTCACCTGTGAATTCTATCAAACATTCAGAGAACAGTTAACCCCAATACTATACAAACTATTTGACATAATAAGCAAAGAGGGAGTTCTACCAAACTCCTTTTACGACACAAACATGGTACTGATTCCAAAACCAGGCAGGTCAAAAACAGAGAAAGAAAACTATAGACCAATCTCCCTAATGAATATAGATGCAAAAATTTTAAATAGGATACTAGCAAAAAGACTCCAGCAAGTGATCAGAAGGATCATTCACCATGATCAAGTAGGATTCATACCAGGGATGCAGGGCTGGTTCAACATTAGGAAAACCATCCACATAATTGACCACATCAACAAGCAAACTAGCAAGAACCACATGATTATCTCAATAGATGCAGAAAAAGCCTTTGATAAAATACAACACCCATTCCTATTAAAAACACTAGAAAGCATAGGAATAGAAGGGTCATTCCTAAAAATAATAAACAGTATATATCTAAAACCAACAGCTAATATCATCTGCAATGGGGATAAACTAGATGCATTCCCAATAAGATCAGGAGTGAAACAAGGATGCCCATTATCACCTCTACTATTTGACATTGTACTAGAAACACTAGCAGTAGCAATTAGAGAAGATAAAGAAATTGAAGGCATCAGAATAGGCAAGGAGGAGACCAAGTTATCACTCTTTGCGGATGACATGATGGTCTACTTAAAGAATCCTAGAGATTCAACCAAAAAGCTAATTGAAATAATCAACAACTTTAGCAAAGTTGCAGGATACAAAATAAACCCACATAAATCATCAGCTTTTCTATATATCTCCAACACAGCTCAGCAGCAAGAACTAGAAAGAGAAATCCCATTCAAAATCACCTTAGACAAAATAAAATACCTAGGAATCTATCTCCCAAGACAAACACAGGAACTATATGAACACAACTACAAAACACTCGCCACACAACTAAAACTAGACTTGAACAATTGGAAAAACATTAACTGCTCATGGATAGGACGAGCCAATATAATAAAAATGACCATCCTACCCAAACTTATTTATCTATTTAGTGCCATACCCATTGAACTACCAAAATACTTCTTCACTGATTTAGAAAAAGCCATAACAAAGTTCATTTGGAAGAACAAAAGATCAAGGATATCCAGGGAAATAATGAAAAAAAACACATATGATGGGGGCCTTGCAGTCCCAGACCTCAAACTATATTACAAAGCAGCAGTCATCAAAACAATTTGGTACTGGCTAAGAAACAGAAAGGAAGATCAGTGGAATAGACTGGGGGAAAACGACCTCAGCAAGACAGTATACGATAAACCCAAAGATCCCAGCTTTTGGGACAAAAATCCACTATTTGATAAAAACTGCTGGGAAAATTGGAAGACAGTGTGGGAGAGACTAGGAATAGATCAACACCTCACACCCTACACCAAGATAAATTCAAAATGGGTGAGTGACTTAAACATAAAGAAGAAAACCATAAGTAAATTGGGTAAACACAGAATAGTATACATGTCAGACCTTTGGGAGGGGAAAGGCTTTAAAACCAAGCAAGATATAGAAAGAATCACAAAATGTAAAATAAATAATTTTGACTACATCAAACTAAAAAGCTTTTGTACAAACAAAACCAATATAACTAAAATCAGAAGGGAAACAACAAATTGGGAAAAAATCTTCATAGAAACCTCTGACAAAGGTTTAATTACTCATATTTATAATGAGCTAAATCAATTGTACAAAAAATCAAGCCATTCTCCAATTGATAAATGGTCAAGGGAAATGGATAGGCAGTTCTCAGATAAAGAAATCAAAACTATTAACAAGCACATGAAGAAGTGTTCCACATCTCTTATAATCAGAGAGATGCAAATCAAAACAACTCTGAGGTATCACCTCACACCTAGCAGATTGGCTAACATAACAGCAGAGGAAAGTAATGAATGCTGGAGGGGATGTGGCAAAGTAGGGACATTAATTCATTGCTGGTGGAGTTGTGAACTGATCCAACCATTCTGGAGGGCAATTTGGAACTATGCCCAAAGGGCGACAAAAGAATATCTACCCTTTGACCCAGCCATAGCACTGCTGGGTCTGTATCCCAAAGAGATAATGGACACAAAGACTTGTACAAAAATATTCATAGCTGCGCTCTTTGTGGTGGCCCAAAACTGGAAAACGAGGGGATGCCCATCAATTGGGGAATGGCTGAACAAACTGTGGTATATGTTGGTGATGGAATACTATTGTGCTCAAAGGAATAATAAAGTGGAGAAGTTCCATGGAGACTGGAACAACCTCCAGGAAGTGATGCAGAGCGAGAGGAGCAGAACCAGGAGATCATTGTACACAGAGACTAATACACTGTGGTATAATCGAACGTAATGGACTTCTCCATTAGGGGTGGTGTAATGTCCCTGAACAACTTTCAGGGATCCAGGAGAAAAAAAAAACACCATTCATAAGCAAAGGATAAACTATGGGAGTGGAAACACCGAGAAAAAGCAACTGCCTGAATACAGAGGTTGAGGGGACATGACAGAGGATAGACTTTAAATGAACACTCTAATGCAAATACTATCAACAAAGCAATGGGTTCAAATCAAGAAAACATCTAATGCCCAGTGGACTTACGCGTCGGCTATGGGGGGTGGGGGGGAGGAAAAGAAAATGATCTATGTCTTTAACGAATAATGCTTGGAAATGATCAAATAAAATATATTTAAAAAAAAAAAAAAAACCAAGCAAGATATAGAAAGAATCACAAAATGTAAAATAAATAATTTTGACTACATCAAACTAAAAAGCTTTTGTACAAACAAAACCAATATAACTAAAATCAGAAGGGAAACAACAAATTGGGAAAAAATCTTCATAGAAACCTCTGACAAAGGTTTAATTACTCATATTTATAATGAGCTAAATCAATTGTACAAAAAATCAAGCCATTCTCCAATTGATAAATGGGCAAGGGAAATGGATAGGCAGTTCTCAGATAAAGAAATCAAAACTATTAACAAGCACATGAAGAAGTGTTCTACATCTCTTATAATCAGAGAGATGCAAATCAAAACAACTCTGAGGTATCACCTCACACCTAGCAGGTTGGCTAACATAACAGCAAAGGAAAGTAATGAATGCTGGAGGGGATGTGGCAAAGTAGGGACATTAATTCATTGCTGGTGGAGTTGTGAACTGATCCAACCATTCTGGAGGGCAATTTGGAACTATGCCCAAAGGGCGACAAAAGAATATCTACCCTTTGACCCAGCCATAGCACTGCTGGGTTTGTACCCCAAAGAGATAATGGACACAAAGACTTGTACAAAAATATTCATAGCTGCGCTCTTTGTGGTGGCCCAAAACTGGAAAACGAGGGGATGCCCATCAATTGGGGAATGGCTGAACAAACTGTGGTATATGTTGGTGATGGAATACTATTGTGCTCAAAGGAATAATAAAGTGGAGAAGTTCCATGGAGACTGGAACAACCTCCAGGAAGTGATGCAGAGCGAGAGGAGCAGAACCAGGAGAACATTGTACACAGAGACTAATACACTGTGGTATCATCGAACGTAATGGACTTCTCCATTAGTGGCGGTGTAATGTCCCTGAACAACTTTCAGGGATCCAGGAGAAAAAAAAACACCATTCATAAGCAAAGGATAAACTATGGGAGTGGAAACACCGAGGAAAAGCAACTGCCTGAATACAGAGGTTGAGGGGACATGACAGAGGATAGACTTTAAATGAACACTCTAATGCAAATACTATCAACAAAGCAATGGGTTCAAATCAAGAAAACATCTAATGCCCAGTGGACTTACGTGTCGGCTATGGGGGGTGGGGGGGAGGAAAAGAAAATGATCTTTAACGAATAATGCTTGGAAATGATCAAATAAAATATATTAAAAAAAAAAAAACAAATTATGGTACATGCATGATGTCCTGATATATTGTTGCACAGTAAGGAAAAATAAATATGAGGATCTCTGAGAATCATGAAAAGGCTTGTATGAACTAAGGCAGAGTGAAGTAAGCAGAACCAGAGTACAATATGCCTAATGACAATAACAATGTAAATGAAATCAACAACAAAATAACATCAAATGATATGATTGTAATAACTAAATTTGGACTGAGAGAAGATATGACAAGATGCACTTATCTCTTAAAGAGGTGGAAGACTGTATTTCTATTCATTCTATTTATACTTGTTCTTTATATTCATGGACATAGATGTGTCTATAAACATAGAGAAAAAGAAAGAAGCAGATAGACAGGTAGAAAAACAAATGTTTGTTCGTTTTATCCCCATTGGAATGTGATGAATTTCCTTGTAGGGATTATTTCATTCATTCTATGTGCATGCTCAATGTCCAGCACATTTCCTGGCATATAATGGGTGAGTAATAAATACTGATTGATTGATTTGTGTGTGGAATGTTGTACATACTACCAGATACAACCAGTGGGCTGGGCAATTTTGCTGAAATAACTTTATTTTTATCTTGGTTACATGGAAAGGTTCAATGGATAGAAGAGGAGAGGAAGAAGGGAAATATTTGAAATGAATGCAATGAGAAAACAAAGCACATCAATAACACATCAAATACATCATTCTCAGGGAAAAAAAGCGACTTTTCCTAGGAGAAACTGAGCTTATTTTCTGAAGAGCACACCTTGTCTTTTGCTACCTGCTATAGGAAAATATTTGCCAGCTTAATTTTCCTCCTGAAGAACCCAGGCCCACAGAAGTCTCACTATGTAGCCTGGGCATCTCCTCAGTCAGAAAACCTCCTCTTCTATTAGTGAGCCAAGGGCCAGAGGATGTCTGTCAAATTCCCCAGGCAGCAAATGGTCCCCCATTGGGATGCAAAGTCACAAAGCTTAGCTGTCCTGGTCAGACTCTTCCCCTAGTTTTATTTGTAAGTTACTAAGAGACACTGTGCACTGCAAACAGAAAGAAATGATGGACAACGGGGGCAGAGATTGGGAGGGAGAGAGAGGGTCAAGTTGGAACCTTACTGATATTTTTCTGTGTAAAACAATAATTAGCCATCAGTTCCTGACAACCAGAACGTGACCATCTGTGCCACCAGTTACATCATGACTCTAATTTGCCTGACAAGTATCTCAACCTGTCTGGACAAAAATAAAGCCAGCATTAAACATGCATCAAATTCATATTTACCTTGTTCAGCACTGTATCAGGATGGTACTTTTCTCCAAAAAGTTATTTCCTATATCCCTGTAAGGTAATTCTCCTTACCTACAATATCTTCCCCAGAAAAAATCTGTTCTCTGTACTTACTGGGAAATTAATTGTCGGGGTCCCTCAAACTCCACTTGGTCATTAGAGCCCCATGATTTCTGATAGAAGCCCATCTAAGACAGTACGAAAAAGCTGGAAAGCTGTTACCATGAATTCATCTTCTGCTGATCTCTGAAAGTCATATTCACCCAACCCTGATCCTGTTCTGAGACATCCATAATAATAGTCAGGGTTATACAATGGGGGGGGGGGGGAGAGAGCTGATCTGTTGGAAGGGCTAGGTTCAAGTCCCAGCTCTATTCTTTACTCTTCTCTAACATTGAACAAATCAAAAACTTCTACTCTAGCCTTCATTTTCCTCTTCAACTTGAAGATCTCTAAAAATCTCTTCTTGCTCTTGGTTCTAAGATATCTTGTCCTTGTGCTTCATCTCTGATCCTTTCCCCCTTGTAGGAAAGAAGCTAATAAACCAAACTACATCCTTTATGGTTTGTAGCAAGCACCTTTGAGAAGACTCCAAGAGCTCATGAGAGGAGCTTCATTCTGTTCCCACATATTTTTTAACTCTTACTTTTCATCTTAGAATCAATCTTGTATATTGATTCCAAGGCAGAAGAGTGGTAAGGGTTAGGCAATAGAGGTTAGATGACTTGCCCAGAGTTACACAGCTAGGGAGTATGTGAGATCAAATTTGAACTCAGGACCTCTTGTCTTCAGGCCTGTATCTCAATCCACTGAGTCACCTGGCTACCCCTTCCCACATGGTTTTATTTTATTTAGCTATATCTGTATATTTCAAAGGCTTTTCATTCCATGCAGTTGAGAATTTATAACTATTTAATATGGTAAAGTCTGTTAAAAAGCCTTGTTTTTTTTAACAGATCAATATCATCTCTGGTTAATTATGGGTAAGAGCACTGTCTGTGATAATGCTCTGGATTCAATAAAGTTTGGCTATTGAATTCTCATTGGTGTTTCTGGATTCCCAGCCATAGTGCTTTCTTTTCTGTACCATTCTAAACTGCTATGTGAAGACAGAATAAACTCTGATGGCAGGATTAAATCTGGAAAGGCAAAAGGCAAGAGGAGATAAAATTAGAATCTTTGCACTGCAGTACTGGAAGAAGATTCAAGGGTCATGCATTCCAACCTCATTTTACAGAAAAGAAATAAAAAGAAAAGTCTAAAGAGAAAAAGCAATTTGCCCTAAGATCCTCCTTTTAGTTCTTGGCAGAGATGGACAAAGAAGGCAAGATCTGCTTCATTTCTTCTCCAATGTGTTTTTCCTTCTTAGAAGTTAACTAAACCCAAAAGTCATATTGTACAGATAGTATGAGTGAGCACCAGAGTCCTGGGTCCCTTGGAAGTATGAGAAGTCAAATTGAAGGCAAAGTCAGAAAAAGTTGCACTTGGATTTCTAGATACAACTATCCATCCCTCTCCCCAGTCTGTGACTTTCACTGCCTCCTAATAGCTCTAGTCAGTGTATATAGTTGAGGGTATAGGGTTGCTTGTTGGAAAACCATTGAAATCTCCCTGACCTTTTGTCCATCCAACACTGAAATTTGGAGTTTTATTGTTTTGTTTTAAAAAATTCTCCAGAGCGGACATCTGTAAAATGAGGCAGAAATCTTGCTATTTCATAGACAGACAGAGAAAAAAGAAAATCTTTCTCTACTCCTCAGATCATTGCTCCCAGTACCTGGTAGGTGCCATGCTCTTATCACTCTAGCAGGAAGATGTAGGAACTGCCAAGATGATTGACTGCTCCAGCCTTCCTCAAGAAAATAGAGAGCATTTTTTGGCCTCTCTCTCTGGTATGGAAGGCCATGTTAGTGTTGTGTTTTTTTTTTCTTTTCATAAGGTAGTATGGTATAATCAAGAAAATATTGACACCCTTGAATCAGAGGACCTTGATGCAAATCCCACCTCCAATCTATACTATATATGTGACACTGACAAGTCACTTGCTCTGGGTCTCAGTTTCTTCATCTTTAAAATTGGTAGGGGGCAGCTGGGTGGCTCAATGGATTGAAAGTCAGACCTAGAGATAGGAGGTCCTGGGTTCAAATCTGGCCTCAGACACTTCCTAGCTATATGACCTTGGACAAATCACTTCACCCCCATTGCCTAGCCCTTACTCCTCTTTTATCTTGGAACCAATACATAGTATTGATTCTAAGGTGAAAGGTGAGGGTTAAAAAAATGGTATATGGTGTCTGAGACCCCTTCCACCTCTGGAATTGTGATGCTGTGAGGTTGTTTAAAATACAGACATGGCTTATGCATCTGAGAGGCTCATGTACGGGCCAAGGAAGGTAAAGAATAAAATCACCAATTTGAACTACAAAGGCATGACCACAACCACACATCCACTGTCAATCCCATGAGTGGAAGTATGGGCAATGGCTACTGCTAGCTTTGGGCAAGAAAACACAGGCAAGATAGATTTGATATAGCAGGCATAGTAAAGAGAACAAGTAATATTGATTCAGATAGAATCTGATGCATCATACATTTGTGATTAATAGAATAGCTAACATTTGTTAAAGATAGCAACAGAATCTGTGATTTCATTGGTTAAAGAGAACTTCCAGATGAGGAAACTTCCTCTATTAATATACACTGGAATCTTATACACAGTTATGGTCTTAGAGATTTTTTTGAAGCACCAAAATTAAATGACTTGCCCAGTCACTGAACCAATAGGGTATCAGAGGTGAAATTTGAACCCAGGTCCAAGTCTCTAAAGCCAATTTTTTATTCTCTATATAGGAGGTGTCAAACTCAAATAGAATCCCTATATGCCACAGAATAAATTAGAAAAGCAATAAACAAATTTGACAATATATCAAAAATGTTTAAAAATAAGTATTATCTATATAATAGTTTATTTTTATTTGTTTTGTCAAGCTTTTCCCAATTACATTTTAATCTGGGTTCAGTTAACTTTGGGGAGGTTCTGGCAGCTTGAGGCCCAGAGGCCATGAATTGACACTCTCTTCTCTAAACTTGCTACCTCGGGACATTATTTTTAAGTTTTAAAGTTTGGAAAGCATAGTTTACTCTAATTCATTGCATGCAGTCCATTTCATTTAATTCTCCATGACGACCCTGAGAGGTGAGTCCTGTTACTGTCCTCATTTTACAAATGAGGAGGTTGATGTTCAGAGAAAGTTAAGGACAGACCAAGGGTCACACAACAAGTGTCCAGAATCAGGTCCTAAATTCAGGTTTCTCCTGGCTTTAAGCCCTATCCATCACTGAACACTGTCAGCCACAATGCCTCTCTCAGTGAGAGGCAGGGCCCTCCCTATACTAAAATACAGATAACAAATCCTCTATGCTTTAAGAGACTTTTTGATTTGCTGTGTCCCAGAATATGTAGTATATAAGAGGGGCACATCATGGGTGATGAGCCACCCCCACTTTAGCAAGGCTGAATAAACTTGGGAAAATCATACTCTTTTCCTGAGCCTCACTTTACTAACCTGTAAAACAAGTACATTAGAGTAATGATTTCTGAGGCCCTTTTCAGCTTTATGCTAAGAAAAGGTTAGTCTTGGGTCTCTTCTAGCTTTAAATCTATAAATCAAGGGTTAAAGACTGAGGGTCAAGACTGAAACGCAATGTCACTGGACTCCAAATGCCGAGCATTCTCCCTAGCATGACAACAAAGAAGAGGCTTTATTTTGATAAACTCTACCAACTCTAGAATGTCAGGGCTCCATCCCTTCCTTACTCCCTCAAACCTGCCTGCAGGTAACTTCAGCCCTGGTGTCTGTCTTTAGCAGGATCTGCCACCAAAGCCGGGTGCAGCGATCCCTGGAATAGCTGACAAGATGGGACAGCTTCCAGTTAATAAATGCTCTGGTTCATGCTTGCCTTAAGAACCAGCAACCTTGGGAAATTGTAATCACACTTCTTGGCATGTGTTTGCCTCTCCCAGGGGGAAGGTGATAGACAATGAATTTGGTCTGTTGATAAAGAAGGATTTCCATCTTGCCTGGAAATAGTCAGCTAGCCCCATACTAAAGTAGCCCCCTCACTCCAGACTTTGTAGTTGGCAAGTCAGCATCAGAGGATACAGATTCCAAACACCACTGTCCATTTACTGTCTGTACGGTCTTGGGCAATCAATCAATAGGAATTTTAATAAGGGATTCTTATTCTTCATTCATTTCGATCATGCCCAACCCTTGGTAATCCCATTTGGGCTTTTCTTGGCAAAGATACTAAAGTGGTTTGCCATTTCCTTCTCCAGCTCATTTTACAGTTGAGGAAACAGAGGACAGCAGGGTTAAATGACTTATCCAGTGTCACACAGCTAGAAAATGCCTGAAGCCAGATTTGAAGGTGAGTCTTCCAAACTTCAGACTGGGAACTCTATCCATTGTGTTACTCAGCCACTCTGCTTAATGTCTATATCTGATCATACCTCTCCTTAGTCTCCTTCAGGCACTCTATATTCCAACCCAAATGGATAACTCTCTGCCTCCAGAACACAAATTATACTATCCAAACTCAAAATTTTCCCCCAGTGATTGTGTCTGCCCATCACTAACATATTTATCATGTCAGGTTGTGTCTTGAAGCTACCACTGTTTGTGTCAACTTCCACATAAGCTCCCTGAAGGGTTTAGAAGTACATTCTAGGGGGAGTAGCTAAGCATTTTCACAGATTGAAATCTAGACCCAGAAAGGGGTCTGGCCAACTGGCCTCAGACACTTCCTAATTGTGTGACCCTGACCAAGTCACTCAACCCCCACTACCTTGCCCTCACAGCTCTCCTGCCTAAGATGGAAGATGAAGGTATAAAAAAGAAGTTCATTCTCATCTAGCACCCCTGTACAAGGGTCTGCACATATTAGTTGCTTAATAAGGAGTTGTCATATAGCAAACAACATAAAGGATAGAATGTTCTGGTCTTAAGAGTCAGGAATAGGAGTCAGTCTGAATCCTGCCTCCAACACAGCTTAGTGACCTTGGGGCAGTCAATTAATCTTTTTCAACCTTAGTGTCCTCCTCTATAAAATAGAGATAATAACAGAAACTCCATCACAGAGTTGTTGTGAGAATCTTATGAGATAATATTGATAGAGTACCTTGCAAATCTTAAAACTCTATAGAAATGTTAGCTTTCATTATTATTCTTAGATAGATGGTAACTAGATGGATCAATCAATTTATAGATGACAGATAAAGACAAATCGCCAGAAGAACTGAAGGACAGACAGGCAGAAAGATAGAGAGACAGGGTATTGATGAGTCACTTACTAATATGCCAAGCCCTAAGGATTCAAATACAAATATGAAAAGAGTTCTATCTTCAAAGAGATTTCATTCTAATGGGCAGGGGAAAAACAATACATAAAAGGCATTGGGGGTTATGGGTAGGATGCCATACATACATGGCTTAATGGTTTCAAGGTGGTTGAAGACAGTGAGATAAGGGTTTGGATCCCAATAAGATAAGATCAGATCTACTATTATTATGCTATGTTATTATATACTATGCTATATTATTCTGCATTGTTTAACAATATCTCACTAATAGATTTGATTGTTCTAAGGAAGCTGTACTTTATATTTACCCTTTACTATCCTGACCACAAATCTTCAATGTTTCTCTAAGAGCTATGGGAAAAAGAAAACTGCCATTCAAATCCCTTATAAGATAACCTCATAACATGATGGTACAATTATTTCTGTGATCCCCACATTCAAGATATAAAAGAACCAAAGGAGGCAGGGGGGTACAAGGGAAACCACATTGACACTGAAGTCAGAGTAGATGAGTTCAAATGTTCCCACTAAAGCTTTGGCCTTAATCTCCCTGGGTGTCACATCTTCAACTGGAAAATAGAACTGGGAATGCTTTCACTATTTATCTTACCAGGATATTATGATATACTATTGGAATAATGTACATAAAATCTTTATACCCGAAAATTCATATAATTGTGAACTATTATTGATCTGCAGTTCCTTGCTTATATTGGGAAAATAAAATTATAGATATAGAGCTGGGAGGGAAATTTTAAGACAACTATGCCATAAATATTATTTAATAAATGAGGAAACTGAGGCACAGAGAGGGAAAATGACTTGCAAAACTCACAAAGTGGTTATGCTATGTGAGACTCACACTAAGTCTTCCAATTCCCAATGAACATTTTTTTCATTGAACCCCATTGCCTCAAGGTGCTCAATTATTACTGACCAATCAATGGATTCATTTACTTATTAATTCCTTTGAATTATCTTATTAAAGGGCATACACTACTGGGAGGGATAACCCATTAAAATCAATTTTCAGCTATTAAAAGATGAGCTGAAATTAGTCTATCAAATCACTTTCTAATTTGACATCTAACTGGGAAAGAAAAGGCTTGAGGGAGGATGGAAAGAAGACAGAGAGAGACATGGATCCCAGGACTCTGACATGGAAGGGCAACCTTGTGAGTGCAATTAGTAATGCTGCATCCTCTCACAGAAACAGAGTTTCCCAGTTGAGAATGTGGATACTTAAAATGACTTAGAAGTCAAATACTCCAACTTCCTCATTTTATAGAAGGTCCAGGTGAGGGCCAATGAAGAGGACCCCAAGAATATACAGGGAGGATTATAGACTTCAAATCTGGAAGGAATCTTAGAGATTTTCTAGTCCAATCTCCTCATTTTAAACATTGAGAAACTGAAGTCTACACAGTTTAAATGACTTGTTTAAGATTACACAGCCTAAGCCAAAATTTGTACCCAAATTCTGTAACCCCAAAGCCCATGTGCTTTCAACTGGACTATGTATACTTTTAAGAGGCTTTCTGAACATCCAATGAGATGTGTATTCAAAGATTTCATAAAGCCCAAAGCACTAAGGAAATGCTAGCTCTTGCTGCCTTTGTTATCATTATTTATTATATTTAATTATATATTCTCTGTATAATTTACACAAATCACACAGGAGGATTAGAGGGCATAGAGAGATTTTGATATGCACTAGTGGAAAAAATAACCATACCAATGAGATCAACCCGAATTCATTAGAGCTCATCTAATCCAACTCCCTATCTGAAACAACCAATTCTAGTCCTAATTCTGCCGTTTACTCATACATGTATTCAAATAATTTGCTTTCTGTCCTTGGGCCCCATTTTCATCTGCAAAGGCAGCAATAACACCTACCCCATAACTACATCATAGTGTAAAAGATCTAGGGCTCAGTTTGGAATCAGTAAGGCCTATATCTTACTATCTCTTACTAAACTCAAATTCTTTCTTATGTAGGACCCCTTTCCAGGCTCCCTCTCGCCACCACTATAGGTCTTCCCTTTGAGATTACTTCCAATTTACCCTGTACATATGAGAGTATGTACACAGTATTTTTAGACTAATAGGTGCTACAGTAGATAGAGTACCCAGTCTGCAGTCAGGGAAATGAGTCTTCCTGAGTTCAAATCTGGCCTCAGATACTTCCTATCTGTATGACTTTGGACCAGTCACTTAACCTTATTTGTCACTATTTCCTCATCTTTAAAATTAGCGGAGGAGGAAATGACAACTGTAGTATCTTTGCCAAGAAAACCCCAAATGGGGCCACTGAGAGTCAGAAATGACTGAATGACAATACATAGTATTAGAATACGGTCAGGGGCAGTTTCTTGAGGACAAGGGTTATTTTTGCTCTCCTTTCTGCCCTCAGCACTTGGCACATATGGCTTAATATATTGTATATCCTTAATGCTTGTTTACTTAACTAACATTTAGTGGCTTATGACTTTGGACTAATTGCTTCTCTTTTCTGGGGATAAGCCGATAACTCCCTAAGATGTAACTACTAAGGCATAGAAAGAATGTATCAGGTAGGGAGCTGCCTCACTACAAGGGATTCCAGGAGTCCCTTTCATTAAGGACATCCCTAAAGGGGCTAACAAAGAAAAGGGCAAACACTGAGGAAGTTGTTTATAACCAAGAAACCAAAAGGTACAGGAGAGAAAAGATTTAAAAGCAAGAGAAGAAACATGGAGCTTAGCATAAGATTCCTGTTGTTTTACCTCTTTTTTTTCTTTTTCTTTTTTTGGTTTGAAGAGAATGTTTCAGCATTCTTAAAATAGCCCATCATCCTATTTAGATGAGCTCTTTCACACTACTGCAGAATGGAAGTCCCAAGGAGAAAGAGCTAGCTGCTAAGGGGCAATGGAGATTGGAACGATTCTTTTAATGTTAATCCCCATAAGTTTACCCAAGATTAGACCTGAGCTCCTCTGCATCCATCCCTTTTCCTAGGTCCTAGGCAATCTTTTGACTAATAAGGAGTTCTTTTGTTTTTGGTTGGTTGGTTGGTTGTTTTTTACCAAGATCAAAAATGCTATTCGGAATCTGACCAAGAAAGTAAACTGGGTCATTTTTTCAAGGGTCACCAATTCATTAAGTTTCACTCAGTGTCTTGTTTGTCTGTTCATTTGTTTCTTAACCCGGGAATTACAGTACTCACGCATCCTGTCAGTGGGAGTCTTTGAGTTCTTCCTGGCCCATTGGCTTCTTGAAGCAGAGGAAATCACCTCTAAGTCTCAGTGAGAGCCTGACTTGATCCAGTAATGCCCCAGAGAGCAGGATCCCTAGGAAGAGCTGCCTCTGCCCCCATATAAGTGAAATAGTGACTGTGAGGCAGCTGGGAATATACTAAACTCATCTAAAATATCACCATGTGCCCTTTCTTCCCTCAAACCTTATAGAGCCACTGCCAGACCATAGACCCGATAGACCTTGTAGACCACCTAGAAGAACTCTTTCATTTTCTAGATAAAATCTGTAAGGAACTTAGTGGGGAAAGTAAATTGGCTGAGGTCAAATCTTTTGTCATTGGGAGACAGTAGTGGTTCAGTTATAGGCAGCTAGGTGGTGCAGTTGATAGAGAAACTGAGTCTGGGATCAGGAAAGCGCACTTTCCTAAGTTCAAATTTGGCCTCAGACACTAGCTGTGTAACCCTGGAGTCATCTAACTCCATTTGCTTCAGCTTCCTTACCTGTAGAATGATTAGGAAAAGGCAAACCACCACCAAGAAAATTCCAAAGGGAGCCACGAAGAAATGGACACAATTGAAAAATGTCTGAACAACAAAAAGTGGTCCAGTAGAAAGAGACTACTGGATTCAAAGTCAGGAAATAGGTTCTCTCAGTTTCTAACTATGACCTTAAATAAGTCCTTCCTTCTCTGAGCCTCAGTTTCCTTATCCATAAAATGAAATAGTATAATTCAGTGAATGATTCTTGAGGTCCTTTATAGACCTAATCTATAATCTTATGTAACAGAGGCAGAATTTGAAACCAGGTCCTCTGACTTCAAAATCTATAATCTTACAGGTTTCATATGTCATCCTATCTAATTAGAATTATTTTTTAAATCACTTGGCTATGAATTTCAACATAGAGAATGGAAAGAGGGGAAGATCATTTAACCTGCTGAAAAATTATATGATCCTTTTTGTTTGGACTTCAGTTGGGGAGGGATTGAACAAAGAATGTCACCTAATACCTTTTTGCTCTCTTCATGGCTAGTGGCAGGGAAGGTGTAAGAAATGAAGATTATGGGAGAAGGAGATGCCACTGAGCTGAAATCATGTTCATCAGAGGAATTCTCCTTTTGCTATTAACTTATCATTTAACATTCACTCAAGGCCACTGACATCTAATGATCCCAACAATAATTTCATTTTATTTCTTTGCTTTGGATTAATCTAGCTTCAATTTATTCTAAGAATATAGGCATCACCCAGGAAGATAATCATTAGGTAATATTGAGTTTTAAAAGGATGAAAAAAAATGAAATCATCCAGATATAAATATCATGTTATAGTGGGAGAAACGTGCTGGATTTGGAATCAGAGAACCTGGGTTCAGGTCTCAGCTCTGCAATTTCATAATGGCTTTGGACAAATCATGACTGGACCAAGGGATCTCTAAGATCATTTCTAGGTCTCATTCTATAATTTTAGGAGAATATCAGAATCTAGAAGTAGTACTCTCTGGACTGAAGCCAGTAATGGGTTAGGGAGATTAAGTCACTTGCCCATAATCACACAGCTAAGAGTGTAATTGTCATGTTTGAACCAGAGTTTTCTTATTCCCAAACGAGGGCTCATTCCTATATGTCACATGGCATGTAGTCCATGGATGGAAGTTTGTTACAGTTGAAAGATGACTGGTTTGGAAGTCAAATGATCTAGCTCAGATCATACTTCTGACACTAACTTTGCAACCTTGGAGAAGCCATTTGATTTCTCTAGACCCTAGTTTTCCTACTGTAAAATGAAGAGACTAGACTAGATGGTCAGATAATTTCTAGATCAGAACCTATGATTGGTGCTTGATTGCCTAGATCATAGGTGTTGATAAGTACCTTTCAATCACTAAGATATTGAAATCCATTGCATTTATGTAGGGGTTGAGCTTTTTACATTGTCCTTTGATGTTCTATGTCCTACTGGATATTTTAAGATACCATTTATTTTTACATATAGCATATATGTAATGTAACAATAATGCATATGATTTATTAAAAATATGTAGTAAAGTATAATAAATAAGCTTATCTGAGGGAAATTCTCACATTGGCAATGTCCCAAAAATCTATGTCTCATTCTTTTTCCCCCTCTGTCTCAACCCTTCGCCCTCTCCAAGAAGGCAGGTAGTATGATACAAGTTATGTACTGTTATAGGGAATTAGCAAGAGCAAGAGCAATGCTACAAAGCAGGAGCAGGAGATCCTGCAAGGCAGAAGCAAGAGCAAGGTTCCAGAACTCTGAAGAAGTGACAGGGCAGCTTTCTTCTGAGAGAGACAATTAATCATCCAGGAGTTGAGTTTCTATCTAGTTCTACTGGGGTGGACTAGAGAGCTAGATATTCTCTACCTTGTGGCTTTCCTTGTGATCTAGCCTATCCCTGTGAATCTTGTTGATGCTGCGAGTGATTTCCAACAAAGCTGCTCAAGACTCCAGAGGACAACTGTCAGTGTGACTTTCCTTTGAGCCCTGTTCCAGCTACCTTCAATTCCTTCCCACTTTTATATATTAACTAAGGGGTTTAATTTAACTAGTTGAAGGAAGTAAATTTGTAGGTAGAGAAGTATTAAATAGTGTCAGTTAACTACTTGATTTTGGTTTTAGATAAGTCATCCCAATTCCCTTTCCTTCCTTCCCTTATCTTAAAATAAACTATTATTTTAATTATATTCATATTTATATATAATATATATATTTCAGTATAGTTATTTCAGTGTAACATATTTCCATATTATTCATGTTGCAAAACAAAAAACATAGCTTGCTGTGGCTAAAAATTCATGGAAAAATATGGTGAAAATGGTATGTTCCAATCTGCATTTGGACTCCCTCTATTCCTTCTATGGCACATTTCCTTCCAATTCCTTCTATCTGTCCCCTTTTGTCATGAATCTCACTGGATTTTTATTATATACCTGTGGTATAGAAAGAGCCTGGGTTACTGTGCCCATTTTTAGATGAAGGATCTAAGGCACAGAGAAGTTAATTGGAAAATGGCTATCAATACAATCTCCTGGCTTCCATCCCTGAGATTTAGCTACTACAACACACTACCTCAGTGATATGGTAGGAAAGAAAAATGCTGGTTTGAATGAGGCATGAATTCTATCACTACCACTTATTGGTTGGGTAACCTTTCTCTTTGTGGGCCAGAGTTTCTTCATCCATTAAATGGAAATATCATTATTCACATTGCCTCCCTCGATAGGGCACTGGGAGGAAAGGGATTTTAAACCTTAAAGTGTAAGAGTCATAGGATCATAGAATGTGAGAACTGGAGGAGAAAGCCGTGACCAGATCATTTGACCTATACCTGAAAGCAATGCCCACCATGACATGACTGAGAAGAGCTCATCCATCTTCTCTTCTTTCTACTCCTTTGCTCACCATCTATCTTCCTACTCCCTGCTGGAACCTTGGATTCTGACCAGGAATGGGAAGTTGGACTCTGATTTTTTAATTTAATTATTTAAGTTTTAGCCTTATGTCCCCCAGTATCAAGTCTTCAAACCCAGCCATACTACCAACTCTGCCATAAACACGCAGCTCTCTGATAAGTTGTCTTTCCCTATTAGAATATAAGCTCCTTAAGAATTGGAACTATCTTACTCACTTGTATTTGTTTTCCTGTGGCTCTGCTTACTACTTAGTAAAATAACCTATGGAAAGTCCTTTGCAAGGTTCTAAGTGTTACACAATTGCTAACTAGCTATTATTCTTCAATGTTTGTTGAATTAAGTGGAATCAAGAGGGGCTATCAAATAAAATCCCTTGACTGAAGATGATAATAATGGCATTTACATAAACATTTTGGTTTTTGAAAAGCATAGTATAAATATTATCTCATCTGACCCTCACAATAACTTCAGAGGTCGACATTATAATTAGTTGCATTTAACAAATGAGGAGACTTAGGCAGGCAGAGGAAAATTGACTTACCCAGAATCACACAGCTAGTAAGAAATGGAAAATGGATTTGAACTTGGGTCTTTCTCACTACAGATCTGACATTCTGTCCACTGCATCACCCAACCCCTACCATGATAAAATGAATCCATCTAACTTGTATTTCTGAATACCTAGAAATGCTGAGATTAAGAGTCAATTAGTATTTGATTAGGACTGATATAGATAGATATAGTGTTGCCTGATTGATAGAGAACTGGCCTTAGAAGACCTGTGTTCAAGACCTGCCTCTGACTTATACTAGCTGTATGTCCCTGGTGAATCATGTGGCATCTCTGTGCCCCCAAATAACTCTTTAAGTTTATAAGTTGCAGAGGTTCTGGTGTCCCTGAGCCCTACTTTCTTTTTTCCTAAAGAGAAAGGGTTGAACTAGGTAACTTTTTTTTAACTAGGTAACTTCTGCTCTCCCTTTTAGCACCATGGGGCTATGATGATGTTGATGGAGCTGCATTGGTCAAGGGATTGTACTCACTGGCAGTTCATTACACTAATTAACTCTCAAATATGGTCCAAAAAATTTTAAAGGTTAGTGATGAAATTACTTCCAAGCACAATAACCTAATTAAGAAGTAATAGACAGTTCAGAGGAGACAGACCAGCTCTCCAGGGAGCTTCCCTTGATTATCCTCAAAACAATTTGATTCCCATTTATACTAAGCCCTGCTGGAATTGATGTACTTGGTGAGTTTATATTTATTTCCTCTCCTCAAAATCTAGGATTCCATTGCTGGAAACTACTGGATGTGGAAATTCCTCCCACCAATGTAGATCTGAGGCTCACCTAGTATCCAGAAGAGTTGCCTAGGGGTACTGAGAAGATAAGGGACTTTCTCATTTTCACATGCCTAAGCTAGCATATGTCAGAAGGACAATTAGAATCTTAAATTATATATATATATATATATATATATATGTATATATAAAATATATATGGAGAGAGAGAGAGAAAGAGAGAGAGAGAGAGAGAAAGGCAGGATTTAAATCTAGGTCTTCCTTAATCCTCAGACAGCTTTCCATCTATGATACCACAGGGCTTTTGTATATAATTAGTGCAAAATAAATACTGGAAGAGAAAAAGGTTATATTTCTAGCACACTTTGAATACCATAAAGGGCTTTGCTCACATTAACCCTGGGGGATAAGTAGTACAAATAACATTATCTCCATTATAAAGATGAGGAAACTGAAATCCAAGAGTGACTTACCCAGAGTAACACAGCTAGTATCAGAGATTCCTTCTGAACCCAGGCCTCCTAATTCTGAATTCCTGCATATTTATTATCCATTGCCTACCCAATACATTTGGAATATTAATCATAACATTCAGTACACCCCATAATCTGACACCACCCTATTCTTTCCACTTCTTCCAATAATCCAAACTGAACAAATGATTTCATAAATAGTGTGTGTGTGTGTGTGTGTGTGTGTGTGTGTGTGTGTGTACGTGCTCTAATCTTTAATTGGATTGTAAGTTCTCTGAGGGCAGGAGACTTGATCATATTGTTTGAATTTCCTCTAAAATGAATGTGATGCTTTACTCATAGCAATCACATAGAAAATGCTGACAGAATGTTTTTTTCTTTGTGATTCAGATTAAGGTTTCATCAAACATCTATCTGCTCAAATGCTTCCTCCTCCAGAGGGATACGGCCACCCTCTAGTGAGCTCTTTCCTGGCCTCTCCCTTCAGTAACTTTAAGGTATTGTGAAGTTTCTACCCCACCATTCCTTATCAGAACAGTACTGTTTTTGCCTCTTGCCCCTGTTACTAAGATCACTAATTATAACTCTGGCTCCTCTGGACAAAATTTCCTCAATTTGTCAGCAATCTAAGGGGATGAGGCTCCCTGAACTGCATTCGGTTGTTCTTTGCATGGTCATTGTTGAATCAAAACCAGATCCTTTTCCTGACAGTTGAACCAGCCAGAACTTGGGCTCCATTGGCAGGGCCTCTGAGATCCCATGGTCACAGTTTTTCCAAGATGGGATACCTGAGGAGAGCTTCTCCTGACCACCAGATTTCAAACAGCTTGTTTTCATGTTTTCTTCACTCCAAATAGGCCTCAACATGTCTACTCTTAGCTTTTTTAATTGGGTAAGGGCAGATGAGCCTAGTCCCCAAAGCACCACAGAAACTGGTGGTGATGAAAGTTGAACAGTAGAGCTGAGGGAGTGGTGCTCTCCATTAGAGTCTGTCTCTTCATATCAGCCCAAGAGTAATGTGACTTGATGTCCCATCATCATTCAGGGAAAACATTTCTGGTTGGAAACTCAGAAATAATTTGAAAAAGAAAGTGTCAGACAGGGTGAGTGTTCAAGCATCTGCCTGCTTAGTGAGGAACCATTTCTAGAAGACACATTCAAGCTGAAGAGCTGGCTTGGTGGTAGAATCTGTGTGAAGCGCCATCCTGCCCCAAATCAAAGGACCCTAATTCTAAAGTTGAAAGGGACTCAGAGATTATCTAGACCAATCCCCCATTTTTCACACCTTAGGAAACTGAAGTACAGAAAAAGTTAAGTGATTTATGGAAGGGACCTTGAATGCCATTTAGCCCTGTGAATGAGAGAGATACAGACTGCACTGGAAGGACTTGATTTACAAGGAAACCTCATGAAGGAAAGAAAGGGAACTTTGGCTGACAATGGGGGATGGGACTAGAACCTCTAATCAAGAAAAGCAGATGGACCATTGCAAAGGAGTTCTTAATCCCTTCTGAACTGAAAGGGAGAAAATAAATCTCTCTGAGCTTTACCTGCTATAATCCCTCATCAATCTGAAGAAATTAGATTAGTCACCTTTCCTCAAAAGTGGTGGATAGAGACTTTTTCCCCTTTTGGGGAAGGCAAGAAACTATCCACCCATAATATTTTCCATTGATATCTTCAAAAGCTATATCTCTCTATATTAGGAAATTGTATCTGCCTGACTCTACAATGGTCCACAGGGACTCAGGTCCCTAGACCTGAGCCCTCAACCCCTGAAGGGCATTTAGGTTTAAAATAGAAATAGGGACTCCCTACTTTCCCTCTCTTCTCTAAACCTATCAATCCTGAATCTCCAAACAATAAATAAATCTTATAAATTACAGAAAAACTAAACATCCCATTCTTCAAATGTACTAAGGGGGTCAAGATAATATCCATCCAGTATAGAGAACAGAAACCAGAGATTGAAGAAGATTTCCTTTTTATCTTTCAGCTCTGGAAATTGACCCAACTTCACTTTCTCTGGGGCAGGTCTGCCTGGGAGGGGAAGTGGTGCTTCTCTTTATCTATTCCCTCCCTCTCTGAGACCTGTCAAGATTTGGTTCCTGATCCCACACTAGTACAGTCCATCCTTTCTGTACAAAGCCTAGGGAATTGAGGACCAAGAAAGTTAAGTGACTTGCCCCTGGTCACCCAGAAGACCTGTTGGGATATCAAATCCAGTGCACTTATTTTACAGAAGAGCAACCAGAAGCAGAGTATAAATGACTTGCCCAAAGTCATACAAGTAGTAAGCAGCAAAGCTGTTTTTTTAACCTGTATATTTTCAATTCAGAGCCAGCAGTATTTCCACTATATTACACTGTCCCAAGGTTTATCCTTTTCATTGGAGTAAATCATTGACCCACTCAAGATTAGTCAACAAAGATGAAATTAAGCCCAGAGACAACATAAATCCAAATATTCACATAAAAATGGAAATGACTCTTATTTCTCTATAGGGATGAAAATTTATTCTAAAATATCTACCCATGCCAGAAATATGCATGCAACAAAACTATAGATAGTTTTCTTTTTTGCTTTTGTTTTTTTGTTTTGGGGTTTGTTTTTTGTTTTTTTGGTTATAATTAGGTGACTGGAAACATTGCAATGCCCAAGGGAAGAACAACATGAAGAAGCACTGCCCAGGAAGGTCACACTTCTAGCTTTCCTTTTATCTTGCAACAAGAGCTCACTAAAATCTTAGAGCAAGTGAAGTAAGGGAGCAGAAATAGAGAAAGCAAACATACCATGATTGTCCATGATTGTTATGCTTTCTCCAGTGTGGCATAGACAATTTGGATGATCCAATAAGAACCTTGGAGAGGGCTAAACAAGGTTCACTATGAAGCCTGGGATCAAGTATGGGAGATGATCAAAGCAAAGATACAGAAACAGCAGATGAAGTTTCTTGGGTTTGGAGTTTGGACTATTTGGCCCCAACCCACTGTTCCCTTCTCACTATTCACACACTCACCTCCCCACATTTTTTGGTCTACTCAGTCTTTCTTATTGCTCTTCTTCCTACACAGAACATTCCATCATCCATTCCTGTGCCTTTGATTTCACTGTGTCTCATACTTAGAATTCTCTGCCTCCTTGCCTCTGCCTCTTAGAATCCTATATTTCTTTAAAACTTCAGTTTTAGCACCACATAAAGTCTTCCCTACTTAATCCCCTCCTCCACCAGCTGCTAGGTCCTCTCTACCTCACTTTCTTATGATGTATATATATATATATGCATATATATATATAATTATATACATATAGTCTATATATACACATATATGTATATGCTGTCTCTCCCAACAGAATGTAAGTTCCTTGAGAACTGAGGTGATTTCATTTTTTAGCTTTGTACCTCCAGATTCTTCCATAAAGCTTGGCACACAGTAGGAACACAATAAATTCTTGTTATTTGATTTCCATATTCCAGTATGCCAAAATCTGTGATTTTTATCCATACTCTCCACACTGGCATGGATCAGAACTCCTCTATTCCCTAGTAGTCAGTCTTGAAGAGTTGCTATGGCAAAAAATAATGCATAAATAAATATCAGCCAACAGCCAGACTGGTTATGAATCTCTCCAAATATAGCTAGGCTGGCTGTCAGATAATAAACACACAGGCTATTGCCAGACGTGAACTCAATTTCTTTCCACTTTGGTAGAAACTTTCAGAATTTCTGTCCCACAAATAGAGCCTTGTTATGTTATTGGAAGAAAACATTGGAGGAAGAATACAACTCTTTTTATCTAGTACCTTTCATTGTTTAAGTTGGGACCTATGATTTCATTGCTATTGAGAATTCATTGAACAGGAATCACCCTCAATCAATCTGTGCTAAAAAAAAAAAGTAACTAGGCATTTAAATGCAAATCATAAAATAATCCTACTCACAAAGAGCTTTCACTCTAATGAAAGTAGTATATTTTTTAAAAAAAATGCAACTTAAATCTAAAGGGAACAAATATAAACAAATTGACCATTCTTAAACACAAGGCATTTTGGGGAAAGATACATCAAGATTTGGGGTATTGGGAAAGGCTCTATGCAGAAAATGATACTTGAACTGCATCTTAAAGGAAGTGAGAGACTCTAGGCAGTAGAGGGAAGAAGAGAGGAAAGGAAGGAAGAGAAGAAGGAAGGAATAAATGAAGAACTGAAGGAGGAAAGGAAGGAGAGAAAGAGGGTATGCCAGGTATGAACAATAACCAGAGCAAAGGCATGATGACAAGAGATAAAGCATTTTGAGTTTAGAACTCAGGAAAAAGTCCAACTGTATGTATCACAGAGGGTGTGTGTGTGGGGGGGATGATGCTAAGTGAGGCTGAAAAGATAAATTGGGGTCAGTTGTGTAGGGCTTTTAAAGCTAAAAAGTAGTATTTATGTTTGAACTTTGAAACAATGGAAAACCAGTACTTTGTTGAGTAGGAGGGATCACGTGGTCAGATCTGTGTTTAAGGGGAATCACTGGCAGCAGTGAGTAGGATGGAGTGGAGGGGCAAGAGATGTGATGGAAGGACGGAAGGAAAACAGGAAGGCAGAGAGTGAGGGAAGAAGGAAGGGAAGGGGGAAGGAAGAAGGGAAGGAAGAAGGGAAGGGAAGGGAAATGAGAAAAGAAAAAGACAAGAAGGAAGGTAGAGATGGAGGGAAGGAGGAAGGAAGAAAAATGACTTTAATCATAGGATTCAAAATATAAGATTATTTCCAAGTTAGGTCACATTAGAGTAGCAGCCCACTTCTTTGAACATCAGTCAACTTTTAATTTCTACACCTATCCCTAGAACATAGTCTTCAACTGGGAAATATCCAACATTGTCAGTGAAAATTTAAAATATCCTTACAAATGTTTCCATACTCTGCATAGATTCATGAAATACCCAGTATTTACAAACTCTGTTGCTTAAATATCAGTCTTTTTGGATATGCTTATTCTTTATTTGTTATATTTCTCCCTCCAAATTCTGTTCCTTCTTTCCCATGCTCTCCCGGGGTTCCCATCTCTTTATATTTTTATTCAGAATAAATAGGTACTGATAATTGCTTCATTAAAATCTTCCTTTTGTGTGCATTGTATCATGGAGATGAGCCTCAATGCTCCACTAACTGGTGCATTTCACACTCATTATCTTGATGTTTTTTCTGAAAATAACCAGTCTTCAGAACATCACTTTCCATAGAGATAGATAGAATGCCGGTTGGGAAACCTGCATTCAAATGCCACCTCAGACACTAGTTGTGGAAACCTGGGCAAGATATTAAACTCTCTTTGCCTTAGTCTCCTCATCTGAAAAAGGGGAAGGATAGAATGTAAACTCAGTAGCCTCTCGGGTCCTTTCCAGCTCGAAACTGATGATATTATAGGTTGTTTGGGGCGGGGGGTGGGTTGGGGGGGGGATTCTGAGAGGCAACTGATGCCCTAGACACAAAGAATGGAGAGCTCCCTGAGACAGGACTAGGGGGTATACAAGATTAACATTTGTGTGTAGGACCACATAAAATAAGGCTACTAAATAGGGACATTTTTAATATGCCTTTTTTAATGTACATATATTTAATATACATTTATTTTTTAAAGTTGGTAAAATTTCTTGGAGGCGTCATGGAGTCAAAAGTCAAGTTCTGCCTCATCCTAGCTGGGGCACCAAATCTCTTCATTTTTCTTAGTCCCAATTTCCTCTCCTGTAATATGGGAATTACACCTAAAAGTTAGCAAGAATAGTGTAATGGATAGAGATCTATCTATGGGGTTAGGAATATTTGAGTCTGAGTGCTGCTGCTTCTAACGCATCCTGTCTGAGTGATCCTAGAGTAGTAACTACTTGACTTTTTAGTGCACAGGCATCTTCCTAAGGTAATTTGCAGAATAGGTACCTGTCTGCACTAGGAGAGAGCCTGGGATTCCCAATTCCCTATACCAGGCCAAAAAGTCCAAAAACTGTGGACTACTCCAGGCTGTAAGATTTCTCATCTTTGCCATAATACAGAAGTGGACATTGTTGTATTTGATATTCACTATTGTCCTTGCAATTGCAGGAGAAAGTGAACTAGCCCCCAGTACATTGTCTGGATCCACTGTGACTCACCTATGTTATGAAAAACATCATGCAGGATGGATGGCCATAGACGAGCGGTGATCTGCATCAGTAGAGAGAACAGCCAGCTCCAGGAGATCTCAGATCCCTTTTTTGCATGTATGATCAGTGGCAGAAAGTTCTGTTCCCTCTTACATGAGTAGTTATTTTGTGCTAGTTATTTTGTATTTTGTATTTTAGTTATTTAGTAGTTATTTTGTCACATGCCTTACACTTGTGTCTCAAAGCCTCTAAGGAACAGTAATATATGGCGCAAATAGTCAAACCTTGTCATAATGGACAGATGTCTTTCTTTTTTCTTTCCTTTCTTCTTTCCTCCTTCTCTCTTTCTCTGCCTCTCCTCTCTATTTTTCTTTCTTGCTTGCTCTGGGATTTCTTTGCTC
The DNA here is from genome assembly GCF_027887165.1 of Monodelphis domestica. NCBI lineage: Eukaryota > Metazoa > Chordata > Mammalia > Didelphimorphia > Didelphidae > Monodelphis > Monodelphis domestica. The sequence continues at coordinate 97,402,502 of NC_077231.1, forward strand.
TCTGTATTTCAGTTCTGTAGATATTAGAAGAATTTTTCTGGTAAGTATGGGAACAACAAAAATGAACTGATTCAAAGGTAGTGAGTTCTCTGTCACAAAAGGTATTCAATCAAAATTTGGATGACCATTTGCTGAGTAATTCAGCACATAAGTGAATTCTATTCCAATAGGAGTTTAATTGGGCATTCTGTGCTGATTTTTCTGCCTCTGAAATGTTTGATTCTTCTTCTTCATGGCCAGAATGTGTTAGGCCCCACTTGAAGACCAAGGAAAAATAGAGGTCAATTCCTAATGTTGGTTAATCATAGAATCATAGATTTAGAGGTAAGATGAACTTTAAGGGTCATCATGATGAAGAAACAGAAGCTTAGAAGGGTTAAGTGACTTGCCTAAAGTGACATATCTAGTATGTAAGGGCAGGATTTGAACCCAGGTCTTCCTGGCTCCACTCCAATGTCCTATATAACAGACTGGTTCTCACTTATTATTGAATTAAATAAATAATATTTTTTAAATTTTTTATTATTTTTATTTTAACTTTTTATTTTTTCAATTAAATTAAATTGACTATTTTTATGTATTATAAATTATAATAATAAATAATAAAATAAAAATATTAAAAATAAATAATAATAAAATTAAATTAAATATTTAATTATTTTTTAAACCCTTACCTTCCATCTTAGAATCAATACTATATATTGGTTCCAAGGCAGAAGAGGTATAAGGGCTAGGTAATGGGGATTAAGTGACTTGCCCAGGATTGCACAGCTACTTAGTGTCTGAGGTCAAATTTGAACCCAGGACCTCCTGTCTCCATGTCTGGCTCTTAATCTACTGAGCTACATAGAATAAAAACATTTATTAAACACCAAATAGGACATTATGCCAGGGTCTGTGTATACAAAGACCAAAATCCAGTCTGTTCTCACTGAGGAGCAACAAATATTCATGTCAGTATGGAAATGCATGAAACTTAGTCAAATCAAATGATAGAGACAGAATATTCTCATTAACAGAACAGAAAAAATCTAGCAGCGTTGCAAAGAGTTCAGAGCCCATTGAACTGAGTGGTTTGTGAAGCCCCAACATTTAATGGGATGGGAAGGCTCACTATGAGACTGATAGAATTACAGGACCCACAGAAACTGCTCCTATACTTCCTCGGATCACTCTGGATTTAAGAAGGAGATTTCTGGGTTTAGTTATACTAAGATGATATGAATGCTGAAACTCTAAGAAACATGAGCCCTCTACAATGGGAAGAACTCACTGTCATAATCAATTGGGAGAAAACTCAACCTGGATATGAAAGGAGGACATGGGCTATAATACTGAGGAAGCGCAAAGAGCAATGAGGAGACTGAGAGGAAGAAGGAGGGCAGAATCTCTCTGATCTCTAGCTTGGGCCCTCCAGAAAGATTTTGGATGATGTTAAAGGGGTACATGACACAAGAGGGCTTTGACCCTCCTTCCCACCTAACCCTTCTATTCTTTAGAAGCTTGAGGCCTCAATGTCCTGACCTGAGACTTCCCCAGAGCATATTTGTCACCTCCTCTGCCTAAATGCCATCCATCATTCTTGACAAAGAACTTAAATAAATTAGCCTTCACAGTTTCCAAAAGCCATTTCCAACCCCCAGATCCAACGAGTAGGAAAATTAATACATCATCCAGAAAATACCTCATCCAGAAGGAACATCACATGGTAGACAGAAAGGTAGCCATAGAACCAGAAAGATCTCAATTCAGTCAAGTCCTAACCACTAATCACTCAGTGCTCTAGGTGATCTTTCAAAATATAAGATGCTAAGAAAATCCTGATCTTCATTGGTAAATGGAGTTTTCTATACCAATGAATTTGCTGTTGTTTTTATTTTTCAGTCATTTTCAATAGACTCCATTACCTCATTTGTTTGGGGGGGGGGTTGTTTGTTTGTTTTGACAAAGATGTGGGAGAGGTTTGCCATTTATTTCTCTAGTTCATTTGACAGATGAAGAAACTGATTTTGAAGATGAAGAAACTGGGTTAAGTGACTTGCCCATAGTCACATAGCTAGTAAGTGTCTGAGGTCAGATTTGAACTCAGGAAGAGGAATCTTCCTGACTCGAGGAATAGTAGTCTGTCCATGGTGATACACAGCTATCCCCTACCAATAAAAGAACAAGTCAATTCCCTTTCTATCTGTCAAGTGATGGACTTGGACATGATGCCCTCTAAGGAAGGGCCTTGATCTCTGTATGTCTGAGTATTATTATTTTTATTTTACACAGATTGAGAAACAAAACCTCAGAGAACAGGAAGGGAGAGTATGATTTCTACTTCCTCTTGATACTCACACCACTCCTAAGTGACATTCTTGGTCCATTCTGCTCCCATCAATCCTCAGCTAAAGGTGGAGTTTTAGTTTGTGGTCACCGACAAAGGGCTGTGAACAAGACTTTTTAAAAGTCATTATCAACAGTCCATGCTATGAGAATCATCAATACCCAGTAGATACCTGAGTGGATAGAATGGGAGAACTGGAGTTAGGAAGGCCAGAGTTCGAATCTGGCCTCAGAAACTTATTAGCTCCGTTACCTAGAAAAGTGACTTAACCTCTGTCAGACTATGTTTCTTCATATGCAAAATGGGATGATAATAATAATACATTCCTCCAATAGTTGTTATGTTATATGGCCGTAAGATACATAACAAAAGTCTCTAAAAGAGTGAAAATGTGTATCATTCAGAGAAGACATAGAAAAAGGTACATGGTGGGAATCAACAAATTGCCACATATGCCATATGAATTTCATGCCACATGTGAATTTCAAAGAACAACAGGAATAAAAGATCTTTTCATGGAAATGTTGGATAAGATACAGAGATCAAATGCTCCTTTGGTAAGGGCAGCAGATGTCAGGAGGATAACCCCTTGCTATTTCAAGAGAAAACAATGATGACTTCCTATATGCTGAAAGGATCCCTGTGGTGGATTTGGGAGAACTCCCAAATCAGTTGAGTCGCAGATGCCTTTACTTGACTATTGAGAGTTCTATGGTCATTGTCATCCCTCAGCAAAATCACATTAAAAGTGTAGTCTAAGCTCAGGGGGCACTACACTAGGTAAACTCAGTAGCCTAGGGTCGATCTTTGTTTGGAGATGATTACCAATACATTAAACATCTTCACCATATGAAACTCTGTTATCTGATATGAATGATAAACTGTCACTCTCCTAAGCTCTATTGATTGTACACCCAACTTTCATCTTTTCCTATCATCGGGTGTCTTATTACTTTCAACTACTTTTCCATGGTTGATCTCTAATCTCATGACCTGTGTTAATCAATAGAAATGTGAAGTCAAGTCTCAATATGTTGAGAAAGTGGCACTGCAAAGAGGTTTGGAGTTTTCCTCCTTTAAAAGCAACACACTTAACCATCAAGCTTGTGACCTACAAACCTGTTTTGTATAATAATAGCAGATTAATTTAACAAACATCAACTGAGCTACTTCTATGTGCAATACAAAACATATGCTATGATCTCACCGTGTGTATTTCATTTTTTGAAATTCATTCAATTGATTGAAATTCATTCAATATTACCAATTATAAAACAATTTTAAAATACTTACTGGCTTGTGTATTAGTTCAAGATGATACACTCTGCCCAGAATTAAACTTGGGGATCTCATGCCATGTAATGTATCAGTAATCAGTAATATATCAAATTTTATCAAGATAACATAGATCATAGAAATGGTTCAACTACACCTATCCAGAAAACATGTGTAGATGAAACTGAAAGGAGACTAACAAATGGGTCTAAAATGGAAAAAAAATTTACAGGCATACCTATAGCAAACTACTCTCATAAAAAACGAGAAGATCTACCACTACTTCAGGACCCCACTATATTCTTGGAGAAGGTGACATGTCAGTTAAGAAAATAAATTTGAGAAGAATAGGTCAACCTGACAAAATATATACAAAAATCATCAACATTGGAGGTGAAACAATGTCAATCGTTTAAAATGGTTTTTAATGATATCTTTTGTTTTTAATGTCATTTATATTTTTGTTGTTTTTATTCCCCTTATATCTCTACCCCCTTCCAGAGAGTCATTCCTTATGACAAAAAAAAATGTAAAGAGGATGGTCAATAGATAATTGTAAATATAAAATGCACAAGCAAATGAATGAATCATAAACACACAAGCAATATATCATAAAAATCAAACTTTATATGCAACATTCTACCCTTTTAAATTACTGATGCCCTCTGCAAAGGAGAAAGGAGAGAATTCTTCTAATGCTTCTTCTTTGGGACTAAGCTTTGTATTTATAATATCAAATATTTTCTTTTTTCCTTGGTGGTTACTGTTCTTTCCACTGACATTACTGTTGTCTCTGTGTATATCATTTTTTCTGACTTGGCTTACTTCACTTTGTATAACCTCATGCTCATTTCTGACTCATATTCATTATTTCTTAAAGCACAGTGGTATTGTATTATATTCATGTGCCATCATTTTAGTCATTCCCGAGTCAATAGTCAAATACTTTGTATTCATTTATTTGCTACCATGAAAAGTTTTCATATATATATATATATATGTATATATATATATATATATATATTGTGATGCATTTGGAGCCTTTCTTTTTGTAAATTACCTCCTTTGTGTATATAGATACCAGAGAATTCTCTAAGTAAAAAAGTATAGAAATCTTAGCCACTATATTTGCATAATTCCAAAAGGCTTTCCAGAAATGTGGTACCAAATCACAGTTCAGGAAGTATATATTAGTGTTCCTCTCTCTCCAAACCCCCCCCCAATATTGAATATTTTAAGGGATTCATTTTCAAAGAAGCTCAAAGAGTAAGATCCTCAAAGAATGTAAAAGATTATAAGCAGAATTATCACCAAAAAATCATTACCAAGGAGATATAAGCAATTGCAGGCCCATATGGTTAGTTTCTGATCTCTATTAAAATCTTTATGGTCTATGTACAAATATAGGGCAACCTTTACAGAAATATAAAAAGGGAAACAGTAGCATCTTTAGGTGATTTTTTTATAGGAGATCACATGTTGAGAGTCACATAGTTTATTGAGAATTATAAAGCTCATAAAAGCCCAAAGTATCATTTGTTGCTCTCCACCTCTTCCCAAAAGCATATAACTTGGTAAACCAAAAGGCAATCTTAAAGTCTCTCTTCTAACAAGGTATATACCACACATATGTTAAGGTCATACAAAATTTCATAACAAACTCAGCCACAACAAGCCTAGGTATCATTTTATTTAGAGCAGTATTCAGGGATTTTAATGCTTGATAAAGGCTTTTGTCGCAGTTTTGGAGGATAAACCACACAAAAGTACAGATAGAAGAGGAAAGACCATTTGTTAGGGCCTCCAGACATCCTTGTTTGTGGCTGATGTTATGGTGTCATCATAATCCAGAAAAACACAGAATCTCCTCAGTGAGCTCCATGACCCAACAAAACAGAAACTAACAATCTATGTAGAAAAAATATGCAAATAAATGCTATGAAGTTGTATAGTTAGTCTCCTGAAATATCCCATTACTCTACATTTCTTAAATAAGCATTGGTATTAGAGATAGTGATCTAGGCAGCTAAGTAGTGCAGTGGATAGAGTGCCATACCTGGAGTCAGAAAGAGTCATCTTTGTGAGTTTAAATTTGGCCTCAAATAGGAGTTGTGTGATTCTGGGCAAGTCACTTAACCCTGTTTTCCTCAGTTTCCTCATATGTAAAATTAGCTGGAGAAGGCAATGGCAACCACTCTAGTATTTTTGTAAAGAAAACCCCAAATAGTCCTATGCCACTGAAACAACTGAACAACAGTGATCCAAGACGAATAGAAAAAGGTATGTCAGATCACATTTAGGAAATCAGACAAAACTTACAAAGATCCTCACTTATTTTTGCCACAAAAGTCATTTTTTCATCAATATTTTTCCAACAATGAAATTTGATTATGGATAAATCACACCTTGTTTTCAGAAGAATAAAATTTCAGATGAGCCAAAAAGGCTACAGAAAGTTGCATAGTACTTATCGTTAGGCTCCAACATATTATCATGAAAAGTGACATAAAAGTTGCCACCAAAAAATGTGTTTGATGGGAATAGGAGGGATAATCCCGTCCTGAGAATGATAGATAACAGATAGGTAGTCTGAGACTTAGTTGTATTGGTATTCGTGGAAATATTAAAAAAGATCAGAGGAAGGTCTCAAAAATGTTCGGTAGATAATCACTGGAGGATTTATGGAAAGGCATGGTTGAGAGTCACGCAGGATGAGAAAGAGTGGATGGATTGCCATCTGCATCAATATATAATATAGCCATTCAGATCCTCTGAAATATCAAAAAAGTTGGTAGTTCCAGATCAAACACACTTGTATTTCAAAAGCACATTTCAAAGTCAAATAACAGAGATATTTGGCTCTCTTGCTATTTGGGAATGTTAAGTTTCCTTTCCTGTTAGTGTGAATAATTGAAAGGTTACAAGCTTGAGGAAGTTGGCAATAGCTGTGACCAGCCAGAATCTGGCATACCAGTCTTCCCCGACCTTTTGGAGAGGCTCTGTTTCATGAAGAGCACTATTCCCTTGGTTATCTCAATCCATTATTCATCACTCTCCTTCCTTGCCTCCCACAATACTTACTATACATTGCCTCCAGACCTAGGCTTGCTTTAGATCTGAGAACTCCAAAGGACCTTGGTCCACAAAATGCCAAAGCCTAATATGCCAAAACTGAGAGGGACCCCAGAACCCAAAATGTGAGATGTGGGAGGGACCTTAGCATGCAGAATTACAGAGCTAAGAAGGAGCTTAGAATATAATCACAGCTGGGTAAAAGCTTAGAATTTAGAATTCAGAACCACTTTATAATCTGGAATGTTAGATATGGGAAGAACTTTAGAACATGGAATGTCAGAGCTGTGGGAAGAGTGGAAGGAACTTGGAACATGAAACATCAGAGGTGGAAGTGATTTTACAACAGATAGATAATGTCAGATCTGGGAAAGGACCTCAAATACAGATTGGCAGAACTAAATAAGTTCTTAGAACAGAAAATTTGAGATGTACTAGTTATCTTGGAACTCATTCAATGAAATATTTGTCTTTTGTTGTTATTCACTTGTTTTCAGTCAGATCTGACTCTTTGTGACACTACTTGAGACCTTCATGGTAGAGATCCTGGAGTGGTTTTCCATTTCCTTCTCCATCTCATTTTGCAGATGAGGAAACTGAGGCAAACAGGGTTAAGTGACTTGCCCAGCATTACATAGCCAGTAGGTGTCTACAGCCAGAATTGTTCTCAGGAAGGGAGTCTTCCTAACTTCCTAACTCGGGTGGCTCTATCTACTGGGCCACTTAACATCCCACTTCTTAAGTCATTGATACACATAACTAAAGTCCAGAGAAGTGAAGACTATACAGCTAATTGGAGGCAAAGGCAAGATGTGCATCACAGTTTTCCTGTTTCAGGGCAGCTTACTTTATACTGCTCCTCTAATTCTCTGATCATAAAGCTTCCTAGGAAGTCAAGGAGTTAAAAGCAAATGTGAATATGAAAGCCAATTTTGCCACATCTCCCTCTGGCCCAGCAGAACTGCCAGGGCTGGCTGGGGGCTGCTAGAAAGCTCTTTGAAATAGGACAGACGGCAGGCATAGCCATTGAGTGTGTCACTTCTAACCTGCCCCAGCAAGTTACATCCAAGGCAGGAGAAATTCATTATTATGTATATAAATATATGTTGTAGATTTCATTAAGATTAGGCCAGGCTTTGGAGTTATCACTCAGTGGGCTGTTTGCCTTGTCGTTAATCTTCATTTACGAATGCTGATTAGCTCTATAAAGCCCTCCTGGTGGTTAGGATTGAATACTGTACTTTCTTCTCTCTGAATTGCTCCTTTGGGAGACTCAGGCTAGGGGCTGGAGGGCCAGGAGGAGATGGGAAAGAAGAATCTGGGGAGACCAGGGGGAAAGGAACAAAGAAGGCAATCTGTCTGGGAAATGCAGAAAAAGCTTCTGATGGTCACAGTCTCCCCTGTGGGAAGAATCAGGATGATGACTATCTTCCATTCCTCTCTCGCCTGTGACAGGTCATCTGGGCAATGAATTAAGGAAGAAGTCAATGCAAGGGGAGAAATCATTTGAATGATTAGCTGCTTCTTTGGCCCAAGATCCTGATCCAGGGTTCACAAACAGTGTGAGTCCCAGCCTGCATAAAGGAATGGACAAGGTGGTGGGGCACATATAGAAGCTGACCGTCACATCAGTCCCTGATTAAGAATGAACATGGCCCCTAGAGAGAATCAGACCTTGGGACCAGGAGCCAACCCAGATAAATTGTAAGTTCACCAATACCTCTTATATATTATTCCCTTGATATGGCACTAACCTAGCATGAATCTCAACAACTGTTCGTATAAGTTCTTTCCTTTGGGGTAGCAGGATGGTGAGTGGAGAGAGCATTGGTTGGACTTTGAGTCCAAGGGCCACAATTCATATCTAAGCTAATCTAAGTTAATTCTTCTCTTATATAATAGTGACTTCCTCAACGGTAAATTGAGGACAATGTGATAGATGACACACAAGTTCCCTTAAACTCTAAACCAATGATCCTAAAAGTTTGGCCTGTGGGAAAATGCTGCTGTTGACCCCTCCAGGACTTCTCCCTTTTGATTTCTTGTACAGAACTTCAGACCCTAACCTTGTTTTCACGAGGGCAATCCCTCTGGATTTGAGGAAAGTATGATGGCATTGTCTAACTCTAAGAATCACCATTTCGGCAGTTACCGGAATATCTAGATAGGGAGTAAGGTAGAACAGGTCTGTGAGGCACTAAATGATCTTTTGATTTCTATTGTCCATTGGAATCTCTAAGTATTTCAACAGATTGGTGGGAAAATGGTATCCAGATGGAGAACTCAGGGACAAAGCAATGTTAGCATCCTATAATAATGAGGAATTGCTTCATTCTTTCATGAGTTCACTAACTATAGTAAATCCTTCACCTTACATTTACTTATACAGATTTTCTGTCAGATAACTATGTGCCCCCAAGAGCTTTAATCTTTTCCTTCTCATGTGGATGGACAGTTCTCCAGAGTAACACATAGCTACCACCAATGTGGATGTTTGACCAATTTGCAATACTCTCCAGGATATGAGAAGTAGATGAGAATAGCATTGCAATAAACTGCCCCAATCTCTGATCCCTCCCCATCCATCAGGCTTTATAATCTATAACATAAATCAGTGAAAGACTGTGAGGTATTGCACAAACAAAATGTCATAGATGAGTTTTCAAACATTTCATATGTGTTCTAGAAGGTCATCTACTATTTCTGGCCTCTTTGTATTCATACCAGTCTTTGTGGCTCCCTGAAATTCCACTTTGGTAAACAGTATATCCCTTCCCCACCAACAGAGTAATGCTAAGGGTAAGGAGCTCCAGCCCCACATGAGTATGGAATTCAGGACATTGTAGTTATCAGAGACATCATTTTCCATTTTCTCTTTTGAAAAACAGTAGGGCAATTCTAACAAGGGAGGAGGTCAATCAGGTGGATTTCTTCTTTAAGTTCTTTTCCTTGTCAAAACTTCCTGCAGGGCCACCTGGCTGAATGGATCAATTTACCAAGCCCTGGGGACTTGGAGAATATGTAGGTCACACAATAAAATGGCCTATGGGGAGACAACTTCTCTTTTTCAACTACACTAACATTCCGTTGCTGGTACTACAAATACAGTTGTGGTCTTGTCTGGAGATCGGTGTCTGGATTGAGCCTATAGCTCTTGTAGATGTGTCTTACAGATTTAAAGCAGAAAGTAACCTTCACCAGATCCTAAATGATGTGTGGATTGAGCAATACTAGTAAACCAATTCCTTCTCCTTCTCCTCCTCCCACTACTATCACTACTCCTACTGCAAAATTAGGGCATATTGAGGTTGATTGCTTAACAATATTTCCCCACTCAGATCTTCAGAGATTTAGTATCCTGAGTCATTGGTTTATAACAAAGTGGGTTCCCATGTATGGTTTCAAATTCCACTGGGATCTCTAATGCTAATTCTTACTGGGCTTAAATCAAAATGATCATTTTCTAGTGGACTCTTGATCCACTAGAGACGATATTTATTATCCCCATTTGCCTGGCAGCTAGATCTTGAGGATTATAAATAAATGGACTATAGGAAAATATTGAGGAACTTTCTAAAAGTTTTAAAACCTCCAAAACTTACTAGCTATGAGACTATGTATGAGTCACTCAGCCTTTCTGCATCTCATTTACTTCATCTGTAAAGTGGGTATCATAATATGGGCCTTACCTATCACATAGAGTGGTTGTGAGGTTAAAATGAAGTAAGGAACATAAAGTACCATGCAAACTTTAAAGAGTAATAGCAATGTCAATGATTGCTCATGGTGGAGCTAAATCAATATAAAAAATTACAACATTGTCAAAATTAACTTGCTTGCTCACTTGCACAGCAATAAAACTTTCAAAAGAATATTTTATAGAACTAGAAAAAGTAATAAAATTTATCTGGAGAGATAAGAGGTCAAGAATCTCAAGAGTAATAATGAAAAAAGGAGAACAGAAAGTCCTAGCAGCATTGGCTCTCCAATAACACTATAAAACCATAATGGTCAAAAAACATTTTGTGCTGGTTCAAAATGGAAAGGACAATTGGGGGGTGGGGGAATTAGGTACACAGCATACAGAAGTAAGTGAGCACATTAGCAAATGGTTTGCTAAGCCATAGACACTAAGTTCTAGAACAAACTATTTGGCAAAAACTGAAGGGAAAACAGGAAAGAAGTCTGCAAGAAACTAGCCAATATCTTGTACCATATAGTGTTATTTTACCACATGGCAAACTCATGCCAGTTTAACATATATCATAATAAACTCCAAATGAATTCATGACCTTGATGTAAAAGCTCATATAAGAAAGAAAATACCTTTTCCAACTCTAGTTAGGGGAAGAGAGCATGACTAAACAAAGGAGAGTGAAAATCCCAGAACATAAAATGGGTGATTCTGATTTTTAAAAGATATTTGCATGAATTAAATCAATTAAAATGAGAAGGAAATATTTCATTGGGAAAAATCTTTGAAGCAAATTGCTGTTAAAGATTTTAGATCCAAGATATTCAAGGAAAATATTCAAATTTATAAGAACAATAGTCATTCTCCAACTTATAAATGGTCAAATTATATGAACAGGAAGTTTCAAAGAAGTCCAAATTTTCAACAACCAATGAAAAATATAACTAATTAAAGAAAAGCACATTTTAAAAATTCTAAGGATTTGCCTAATACCCATCAGATTGGCAAGGAGGACAGAAAAAGAAAAAACAGTTGGAGGAACTTCAGGAAAACAGGCACACTAATGTATTGTTGGTGAATTGCTCTAGATGTTCTGAAAAACAATTTGGAACTATTGCTAAGATGCCAAACTGTGTTGCTTTTACCCAGTAAAAGCACTATTAAAGCTTTACCCTAAAAAAAATCAAAGAAAGAGGGAAAAAATCCTCAAGTACAAAAATATACCTGGTGTTAAAAACCAATTCATGAACTGACAATATATCAATGTAATAGGATGTTATTTCATTATTTTTAAAAATTAGGTGTAGGATGATTTCACAGAAGTCTGAAAAGATTTGTTTGAACTGATACAGAATGAAGTAAGCAGAAGTGAGGAGAACAATTTATAGAAAAACAAAGACATTGGAAAGGCAAAGAACTTTGAAAGACCAAAGAACTGTCATCAACACAATAAACAGCCATCATTCTAGACCACCTATGATAATGGCTGGTACCTTCTAACAGAGAAATGATGGACTCAAGGTGATACATACATTTTGGCACATGACCAATATGGAAGTTATCCTACTTGACTATGCATATTTGTTACAGTGTTTGTTTATTTTTTGTCTTTTCTTTTTCAATTTTAGGAGAAGATGGTGGGATTGAAAAGGATATTGTCAAAGGTGATACATTTGCCAAAAAAAGAAAGAAAGAAAAAGGAAAGCAGGAAAGAAGAGACTCATTGAAGCATTTTTAAATTCACAGAAGAAAACAAAGGAAGGCCAGAAATAATCACAGAGAACAGAATCAGCCTCTTGGAGATTTATGATTTCATGTACAAATCTCTTTTTTCCTATTTCATTATGTATAAGGAAATGATCATTTTATTTTGTGTTTGTTAATCTCAGTTTTTTAAAGAAAGCTGTATAAATGCCAGCTACAAGTATAATACATAATTTATATATGTGTGTACATATATGTTCCATATAATTTTACTATTGTTACTACAGTTATATGTGTGCTTATTTCCTCTCTCTCTCTCTCTGAGCATGGTGTTTGGTAGGACCACTTTGGACACTTTCCTACTGACCTGAAGATTAATCTTTCATCATCAAATGAACCTATAATAATGGATCCTTCATGAGACAGCCTAACCCTGCAACTCTGATACTGCACCTGCCTGAGACTTCCACCAAATCAAACCCAGAGTGTTTTTCAGAGCTTCGTCCATAAATCTCTATTAGAACTTGTGAATATGTGGTTATCAGTTCTGTATATAAGAAGCTGCCTAATGTCTCACTGACCTCCTCAAATATCCCTTCCACGTTATAATAAAGGCTGTGTCCTATGAGTTAAACAGTGACCCAAGGCTCTGCCCTACTCCACAGAAAGTCTTCGCATGGGTTCTAATGAATACCTTAGAAGAGAGATTGGAGATCAATGAACATTATCCCAGGACAGAAATTCTAGAAGTTCCACCGGCTCTCCTGTAGAAAAAATCCTGAGCATTCCAGATGATACTGAGGGTCAAGACCATTGACTCCAAGACTGAGTCAGCATTTTGGCAAATACATTGAGGAGGTAGTCAGTCCCTCAGAGGTTGTTGAAGCATGTAGAGCTCCTGATTGAGGACTTGCATACCATAAATTGCTCTACCATCAACAGCTGTAGACCATCTGTTCAGGGATGCAGAAATACTGACCTATCACACCTGAAGTCAGAGCCAACAAAAACTGAGGAGAAGAAAAATGAGGCTAAGTTGGGAAAATCCCATTTTGGGGAAAGGTCAGGCTTCAACTAGGGATGCAAGCAAGTATAAACCAAAAGTCTTGGCACCATTATTTCATTAGATCTCTGAAAACTAAAGGTTTAAATGGATAGGAAACTTATAGGGGAAACATAGGTTTCAGCTGGGGAGAGTGGGGAGGTCAGCGTAAAATCAGGAGACAGAGAAAGTCAGGGAGTTGATTGTCTTACTCAATTTTTCTTCCCCACAGCTTTTGTTTTTTACGGCACTTATTCTTAAACTGGGGTTGATCAATTTTTAAAAATATAGTAACTTTATCTCGATATAATCTCGATATAATAATATAATATATATAATATAATATAATTTCCCAAGTAATTCACTATATTTCATCTTACGCATTTAAAAATGCAATTCAGAGAAGGGGCCCATTGGTTTCTCTAAGCTGCTGAAGAGAAGCTATATGTAACTAAAAAAGTTAGGAACCCCTGAAAGCCTTTCTCACCCCTACTCTGGCTTAGCATGGTCAATGGCTGACTTGATGTCCCATTCCATCTTAGATATGTCAGTAAGTCTATGAACTCAGATAATAAACCATGATGCAGCTGCAATCCAATATAGTGTACAGCTGCTGATCAAATGAGATATACTAGGCAAGCTGCTTTTTATACCACTATGTAAATTTGAATTATCAATGAAATTATTTTATTAAATTCAGGAAGCATTTATTAAACCACTACTTCATGGCAGTCACTGTGCTAGGCACTGGGGAAGCAAATAAAAGAAGGAAAACTATATTAGCTTTCAAGCTTAGATTCACCAAGAAATGGATGGCTATCACCATATATGTTGGTATATAAGAGATATAGATATTATCTGAAGAGGAGAAACAGCTTGGTATAGTGAAGAGAGAGAGCCTAAATGTCAGGAAGACGTTAGTGCAAATCTCAGATCTGCCACCAACCGATTGTGTGACCCTAGGTAACTCATTTAACTTCTCAGTGCCCAACGTAACTCTCTAAGATTGCAGAACAACCCTTGAACTTCGTTGATTAGGAGAGTTTCCTTAAGCATTGTTCTCTCCTCTGATGAATCCATAATTCTAAATCAAAAACCTCTAGAGTAGGTAAGATGCAATATCAAGAAGGCTATAGTGCTAATGAATGGGCTACATAGGTGATAGGGGTCATATATCAATGACTAATGAGAATTTTAATAAGCTGCTCTGTGCTAATCACCATGACAGAAGCTAGAGGCAGAGAAATAAAAGAAATAGTCCCTCCATGTATGGGTCTATATTATTTCAAAAGGAAAATTGTATGTGAAATAAATTGCAAGGTAATATTTAAGGGAATTACTGGCAGGTGAAGCATAGAAGGACATGATGTAGAAAGAAACCAGGGCTTCCAGGAAGTGGAGGTGAGAAAGGAACATACACAAAACACAGGGGACTCCTTGGTCAAAAATATAGCATGGGGAAATGTATTTCCTGGAGCGTATGAAGAACAGCAAAACAGCTGGTTTGGATGAAGTCTAGATGGCACAGTGGATAGAACACTGGGTCTTAAGGCAGGAAGACTTCTTCCTGAGTTCAAATCTGCCCTAGACACATTTTCTGGATGACCCTGGACAAGTCACTTAATCCTCTTTGCTTCAGTTTCCTCGTTTATAAAATGAGATGGAGAAGGAAATAGCAATCACTTCAAGCTTAGAAAACCCCCAAAGGGGTCACAAAGAATTAAATACAGCTAAATAAGAAGAATAGGAAGTCTAGAAAAGAAGAGCTAATCCAAGTTTTAAATGTTACTAAATGCCAGAAAGGTTTGTTCTTAATCCTACAAGTGATAAGGAGTCATTGAGTTTGGGGATAAGTGGGTAGAGTGGAATAGAGCATCCTGCCCAATTAAACTTAGGGAGAGGCAATGATCCTTAAGGAGAGACCAGCTTGAAGTCATGGAGAAAGGGGCTACAGAGATGTATCAAAGGGCTGTCTGGTTGCTCTCAGTAAATTCTAGATAGTATCTACTCAGAATAAAATTTATTCATTCATTCATTCTAGATTTGTAATTATAAAACTTGGGTTCAGATTCCTGCTCTACCATTTTCTAGATGTATAATTTGGAGAACATTACTTTGAAGACATCAGTTTCCTCATCAATTAAAAGGGACTACCAATATTTGTACTGCCTGATTCATAAGACTATTGTAGAGAGAACTTTATAAACCATGAAGTGTTTTAAATTGGGAGTTATATTCATTTTTTAATTTCAATTTTTAACTTAATTTAATAAGTTTTTCGTTTAATAATTTAATTAATTTTTATCTAATTTAGAAATTAAATTAATTTTAAATGAATTTTAAAATTCATTTAATTAAAATTATTTAAATTATTCAAAAATTCCTCCAAATACACTATGCAATTTCTATTGAATAAATGAATTAGTTTATACCTTTGGTATACATGGATTTACTGAGAGTAACCAATCAGACCTTTTGGTATTCTCCTTTAATCCCCTGTTCCCTATGACCTTGAGCAGGTTCAAAGCATCGTGCAGGAAGTACGTGGCTATATTTTGTTAAATGTAGTTACTTGTCTGTTTGGGTTTAACTCAATGCCTTTCTATAAAGAAAGACCCATGGTGGTGGCATGTTGGGAAATCACTTTGATAGAGAAAAAAGATTATGGATAATTTTTAAACAAATAAGTTGGAAAGGCTGGATTTGATGCTTATTGTACCAGAGAGATGAGGAGTGACAGAGAGTTCACCTCAAAGCCAAGAAGACCATAGTTCAAGTCCAACCTCTGAAATATATTCTCTGAAAACCTGGGCAAACCACTGAACTTCTCAGTACTCAAGGCAACTTTCTGAGACAACAATTTTCAGAGTTTTAAGTCTTCATCAATAGACATTCTTTTCATTTGGACATTCCTGATGTCAATGAAATCAAAGATACAGTCTCTGTCCCTGTAGTATCTTTGAGCTTTAATATTCAAGGAACCAAATATTGATTTAGAGGACTAAGTATAGTTGAAATTCTCTGCAGGTAACTGAAGCATTCCAGAGGACCCCTGGAAGGATGATGCAGAGAAGACTATTTTAACTACATTTAAGGATGGACTTCTAATTAATCAACCAGCATTTTTTCCATGCCTAAAATAGACCAGATCCTATCCAAGTTTCTGGGGATATGAAGGCAAAAAGGAAATGGCACCTGTCCTAGAGGAGCTTACATCCTGCAGAAAATGTCTGAAGGGGGGCAGCTGGGTAGCTCAGTGGATTGAGAACCAGGCCTAGAGATGGGAGGTCCTAGTTTCAATTATGACCTCAGACACTTCCCAGCTGTGTGACCCTGGGCAAGTCACTTGACCCCCATTGCCTAGCCCTTACCACTCTTCTGCCTTGGAGCCAATACACAGTACTGACTCCAAGAAGAAAGGTAAGGGCTTAAAAAAAAAAAGGAAGATGTCTGGAGATTTTTACACACAGGCCAAACAAAGGAGGCAACAGAGTACAATGAAAACTGACCTGGAAGTCACAGGACCAGAGGGGATTTTTGCATTGTTTTGCTTTCTTTTGTTTTTAGCTGAAGCATCCATTTCATAGGTAAAGACAGGTAAGGAAAGGATTACAGGAACCATAAACTCAGGTATAGTGGTTAGTTTGTTGTTTCAGTCATATCTGACTCTTTGTGATCCCATTTGGGATTTTCTTGGCCAAAGACATTGGAGTGGTTTACATTTTGCTTCTCCAACTCATTTTACAGATGAGGAAAACTGAGGCAAATGGGATTAAGTGACTTGCCCACGGTCACACAGCTAATAAGTATCTGAAACTGGATTTGAACTCAGGGAACTGAGTCTTAGTGACTCAAGGTCCAGCACTCTATCTACTAAGTTCTGCTACTTACTCTCTATGTGATCTTGGACAAGTCCCTTAACCTGCAGGAGCCTGTTTCCTCCTTTCTAAAAAGGACTTAAACTTTCTGGTCTCTGAAGTCCCTTCTAGACCTAGATATGGCACCAACTAAGCACTGATTGAGATGTCATAGAAGGATCAGAGCTGATGATCTCTGGGATCCCTTCAAACTTTAGTGTTGCATAGTGAAATGGGAAATTATATTTTGCTTTCTTCATCACTTGTCTTCTTGCTTCTTGTTTCCCAGATGCTCAGGGACTTCCTTATTTCTATTTAGTAAAGCATCCTTTTAGGGGCTGGGTACAAGGTTTATAAGAGCCATACGTCTGGAGCTAGGAGGGTTGGGGAAAGGAGGAAATCAAGGCTCAGGGCAGTGAAGCCCAAAGTCTTGTGAAAAGTCATTAACCCCTGACTCTCCCCTGCCCCTTTGATGACTGAGGTATAGATATATACCTAATGCCCTCCAGTGGGTAAATATCAGGGACTGTCACCTAGCCTTATGAAACATATTTGAATAAATTTAATACAAAATAGAACTAGGTCAAAATCTGAAAAAGAGACACCTTCCTTCTTTGAAGAGGTAGGGAGACAATGAGTGTGGAAAAATACATTTAACAGTGAATTTAATTAATGTGTTATTAATTTTGTCACATTGTTTTGTCCTCTCTTTTTTATTTTTTGTTTTAAGCGTTCTCTAGGAAATGCAAATTAAAACAACCCTGAGGTATTACCTTAGACCTATCAGATTGGCTAATGATAGGGGGAAAATGAAAAATGTTAGAGGGGATATGGCAAAATTAGAACACTGATGCACTCTTGGTGGAGTTGTGAGCAGATCTAATTCTAGAAAGCAATTTGGAACTAGGCCTAAAGGGCTTTAAAACTGTGCCTATCTTTTTTTTTAACCCTTACCTTCCACCTTAGAATCAATACTATGTATTGGTTCTAAGATAGAAGAGCAGTCAGGGCTAGGCAATGGGGGTTAAATGACTTGCCCAGAATCATACAGATAGGAACTATCTGAGGCCACATTTGAACCCAGGACCTCCCAACTCTGGACCTGACTCTCAATCCGCTGAGCCACCCAGCTGCCCTTTGTGCATATCTTTTGATCCAATAATACTTCTACTAGGTCTCTCTTCCAAAGAGATCACCAAAAAAGGGGAAAGGACCTACTGTTACAAAAATATTTATGGCAACTCTTTTTGTGGTGGCAAAAAAATTGGAAATTGAGGGAATGACCATCATTTGGGGAACAGTTGAACAAATTGTGATATATAGTTTTAATGAATACTATTGTGCTACAAGAAATGATGAGAAGAATGCTTTCAGAAAAACCTGGAAAGATCTAAATGAACTGATGCAAAGTGATGTGAGCAGAGCCAGAAGGACAGTAACTGCAATATCATATGTTGAACAATAGCAGTATAGAAATCTAAAACATTCCCCAATCCCCAAAGACTCATGATAAAGAATTCAATCTGCCTCCAGAGTGGGAATTGATGGAGTCTGAATACAGACTGAAACATATTATATTTCACTTTCTTTCTTCTTTTTTGTTCAAGTTCTCCTTCACAGAATGACTGATAAGGGAAAATGTTTAACATTATTGCATAGGTAAAATCTATATTACATTGTTTGCCATCTTGGGGTGTGGGAAAGGAAAGGGGGGATGGAGAGGGAGAATTTGGCTCAAACTCTTTTTAAAATGAAGGTTGATAATTGTTTTTACATGTCTTTAAGGAAAAATATATAAATAATTTATATATTATTATGTAATAAATAAATAATGTTATATATTGTTGTGTCATAATTAATAGATGAATTATATAATATAATTCAATATTTAAACATTGTCATTAAAATAAATTAAAATAATATATTTTTTCTCTTGCATGTCTCTTATAGTGGAAGAAAGCTATCCTATACCTGATATGAAAAAACAAATGAAATAGGGCAAAGGAAGATCCTGTTGCTAATTTTCTTGTGATAAAATCTCAGGTAGCTCTAGGGTTTCTTTCTCCTCAGTTCTGTACAAAACCTCCTGAAGGGAGGGAAGTGCTCCCATGAGAATGAGACATGGACTTGGAAAATCTCTTCCTTTCTTGTGCAATGGAGAAAGGGAACAAATTTGGGTAGTTTAGAAAACCTTTGAGATCCACAAGAGATCACTGGCTAGACCTTCTAAGAAGAAATTGCAGGAGACAATGGACAAGAAGGGCACAGAATGAGGAGTCAGAGATGACTAAATTGACATCACTGGAGGGAATTCCTGAAGTCAGGGAGATCCTAAATGTGATGGAGTGTTTGATAGCACAGCACGGGTCATAGATGTTTACTGCTAGGGAAGGTTCCAGGCATGGAAGATTCCAAAGAGGGGAAATGGTGCTGGAATGGGAATGTGTCTAAAGCAGCAGCATTCAGTCTGTTTCATCTGAGTCTTGTGGATCTCAAGGGTTTTCTAAACTACCCAAATTTGCTCCCTTTCTCCACTGCACAAGAAAGGAAGAGACTTTCCAGGCCGATGTGTCATTCTCATGGGAGCACTTCTCTCCCTCCAGGAAGGTTTGTACAGAACTGAGGAGAAAGAAACCTTAGAGCTGCCTAAGATTTTATCACAAGAAACTGGTAACAGGATTCTTTTTTCTTTGAAATGTCATGCCAGAAAGCCTTGTAAGTTGCAATCTGAAATTAAATTTGGTGAATATGCTGAAGGCTAATCCTTGGAGAAATTTTATCTGAGAACTAGTCAAACATAGAAGCTTTGTGGGCAGGCTAGTCAATTATGAAACCTAATTCTCACATTTGCTCTCCTGTAGAGAGTAAGAGTTTCTCTAAGGAAGTGTCAACCACAGGACAGATTTTTAAGTAGATACAACTCAGAGGCCACAAGAAAGGCTTGGTTCTCCAGTGCAGGATAATGTTATGATGTAAGATCTTGGCAGTGGACAGAGGGAGTGAGAGACCATCCTGACCTTCAGATCAGAAGGACCCACTGAAAAGAAATCCTAGATTTAGTGCTTGAAAGGACCTCAAAGAGTTAAGGAAATGATCATTTCTTAAGCACCTACTGTATTCCAGGCACTGTGCTACATGCTTTACAGATCTATCATTCATTAAATCCTCCACAACAACTTTGGGAGATGGGTACTATTATTAACCCCGTTTTACAGTTGAGGAAACTGAAGCAGAGATGCTAAATCACAATGTAAATGTTACATAAAACATCTGAGGCTGGATTTGAACATAAGACTTTTTAACTTCTAGATCCAGCACTCTACTGCATCACCTAACTGCTTCCAAGGGCATCTAGCATTACTTTCTAATTTTACAAATGATAAAACTGAAGTCCAAAGTGTTGAAGTCATTTGCCAAGGGAGACACAATATTTTTGGGATGTGCTCAGTGGGGAAATTTGTTTTGCTTGACTCTGCATATTTATTACATGTGTTTGCTTTATTTTCTCCTTCCTCTCACTAGGTGGATTGAGTAGGAACCAGGAGGGAGAAAAAATAAAATTTAACTACTTGGGGGGGGGGCATTTTAATTGAAATCTAACCAGGAAAGAACACAAAGCCTATTTTTCTTTCTTCAAAAAAATTGTCCTTGTAGAGGTGGTAGGAATAAGGACAGAAAGGGTTGCAGAGATAGAGAAAGAATATTGAAAAGATAAGGAGAGAGCCAGAGAGGGGGAAAAAAAGAGAGGCAAATGAAGAGTGAGAGGCAGACAGGCAGAGGCAGGTAGCTGAGACAAGAGAAGAGAGTATTAAATAAATCCATTTGAAAGGCTAATTCAACTGGACAGTTGAATTTCTGCCAGTTCCAGGTGAATGGCAAAATGCTATTAAGGGAATAGTAAGCAGAATTGTAGAAAAGAGATGGTAAGCTACATAGTGTAATATCAAGACCACTGGGCTTACAGTCACAAATCCTCAATTCCTGGCCTTGATCTTTTCGAGGAGTGCAATCTCTGATTCTTTGAGTCTCGGTTTTCTGATAAGAAAAATGGAGCAACGCTATGGGAGGAATCCTAGATCAAGAGTCAGAGTTCTTGGATTTAAATCTCATCTCTCTGCCTCTTATAATCTATGTCATCTTTGACAATTCTCTTGATCTCATTGAGGCTCAATTTCTCCATCTATAAGAAGAGATATTTGGAAAAGATGATTTCCCTTCTAGCTCTTAATGGATGATCTTGGGATTCTCTGAAATTAGTTACTCTCAAATGGGGGGGAGGGGAAGACTTCCTTAATAAGGCAAAGATTCCCAAAATGCAATGGGTTGACTCACCAGGTAATAAGTTGGTGGAAAGATGGGTTAGATGGTTCCTAGGGTCTCATCCAACTTTTAGTCCATGGTTCTAGGATCCTACAAAGTTGATAAGATAAGCTTCCTTATAGCAGTTGTTAATGGATAGAACATAATGATTTCTTTGGCAGAAGGAATCAGGAAACTTCTTCCACTAAAGTAAATGGAACGATATTAGTTCCTACAACTAGTACTTGTAATGAGAACACTCAGAGATTGTGTTTAGTCCTGGACCTCATAGTCAGTATGTGCCAGAGATGGGATTTGAACCTAAGACTTTCTCACTCCAAAACTGAATGCAATGCTATATCTGGGGTATTATTTTGAGGCTCAAATAATATAATTCATCCATTTATTCAATGAACAAATGAACACTTATAACAGCACTGGCTGTTTGCAAAGCTGAAAGTACCTTGCAGCCGTGTGTGTGTGTGTGTGTGTGTGTGTGTGTGTGTGTGTGTGTGTGTGTGTGTAACATAGTTCTTCCAAGGCTTATAAACCTATAAGTCAAGTGTTATTATTCCCATTGTTTTATTGCTTTTATTTCCATTTTACAAATTGGGAAACTGAGGCTCTGAAAGGTGAAGTGATTTACCTAGAGTCAAATATTTACTAACCATCACAGCTAGAAAATAAACCCCTGTGTTGGGTCCAGAGACCTCAATGCTCCACCATGCTAGCTAGCACTCCTCTTCCTAGCTTCTATCCCAAGGCTAACACTCTCCTGCCTAATACTTGGTAAAACTGAATAGACTTTTGGTTCCTGGCCTCTATAGAAATTGATTATCCCAACATGGAGTGTGATGGTATGTAGCTGTGGCTGAGGGCAGTACTCTGGTACCAAGAAAAGTAGAATCTTTTACCATCCTGCTGGCTGGACCTTAAAGTAATTGGCTGAGCTATGTGGTATTTGCAGATCTCAGGAATACTCAATGGTTTGAAGAGATGCTTCTGGACTGGCTCATGTTGCTGAATTCATAAAATAAAGTTATTCTTTCTAGAACATCCCTGAAACCTTTGCCTTTCTTCCTCTCTCTCTCTGTCCCTTTGTCTCTCTCTGCCTTTCTCTGTCTCTCTCAATCTCTCTCTGTCTCTCTCTTTCTCTGTCTGTCTCTCTCTCTCTCTGATTCTCTCTGTTTATCCCTCCCTCTCCCTCCACCCCGACACTGAGCTTCAGAAATATCTAGAGAAGTAAAGTCATCCAGACTCCAAACCCCATCTACTTCAATGGCATTGCTTCTTCTGAGCCTGTTTACCATAAAATGAGGACCTTGGCTCAACAATGTCTGGTTTCTTGTTTCTTCTTAGATTCGATGATCCTGAATCTCATCTCCTTTACTTATTATCTGGATAACTTTGGTAAAACAACTTTACCTTTTTCATCCTCAATTTCCTCATCTGTAAAACGTGGATAGGAGTATTTGACTAGTCTTCCACAAAGAATTGTGAAAAAAATGTTTAAATAATGTTTGGGGAAATGTTTTACAAACCACAAAGTTCTATATAAGTACAAAATCATTTTACTATTAAATTATACTTAGCTATACATATATCTGCAAGTAACCTCTCCTACATAGTGAATGAATGAACAAAAAGTGTTCCAGGCAGAAAGTAATGAATGCTGGAGGGGATGTGGCAAAGTAGGGACATTAATTCATTGCTGGTGGAGTTGTGAATTGATCCAACCTTTCTGGAGGGCAATTTGGAACTATGCCCAAAGGGTGATAAAAGACTGTGTGCCCTTTGATCCAGCTATAGCACTGCTGGGTTTGTACCCCAAAAAGATAATAAGGAAAAAGGTTTGTACAAGATATTCATAGCTGCGCTCTTTGTGGTGGCCAAAAACTGGAAAGCGAGGGGATGCCCTTCAATTGGGGAATGGCTGAACAAATCATGGTATATGTTGGTGATGGAATACTATTGTGCTCAAAGTAATAATAAAGTGGAGGAATTCCATGGAGACTGGAACAACCTCCAGGAAGTGATGCAAAGCAAAAGGAGCAGACCCAGGAGAACATTGTACACAGAAACTGATACACTGTGGCACAATCGAATGTAATGGACTTCTCCATTAGTGGCAATGCAGTGAACCTGAACAACTTGGAGGGATCTATGAGAAAGAACACTATCCACATTCAGAGGAAAAACTGTGGGAGTAGAAACACAGAAGAAAAACAACTGCTTGAATACATGGGTCGAGGGGATATGGTTGGAGATGTAGACTCTAAATGAACATCCTAGTGCAAACACCAACAACATGGAAATAGGTTCTGATCAAGGACACATGTAATACCCGATAAAATTGTGCATCGGCGGGAAGGGGGTTGGGGGAGGGAGAGAAATAATGTGATTCTTGTAACCAATGAATAATGTTCTAAATTGACTAAATAAATTAATTCAAAAAATAAAAAAATGTTCCAGACTTTCTATGTATAAGACATTGTGCTAAGCTCTAGGGATATAAATAGGAATGCAAGTCAACCCCTGATCTCAAAGTACTTTCATTGTAAAAGAGGGAGATATAAAAGACTTTTATAACAAGTCAGATAGAAAGGTCTAATGATCTTTTGTTGCAGATATTCAGTTGTTTCAGTTATATCTGACTTTTTGTGACCCTATTTGGGGTTTTCTTGACACAAATACTACAATGGTTTGCCATTTCCTTCTCTAGGTCATTTTATAGATGGTGAAACTGAGACAAACAGGGTTAAATGCCCTGCCCAGGGCCACTCAAATAAGTGTCTGAGGTCAGATTGAAATCAGGTCTTCCCAACATCAAGCTTGGACTTTATCCACTGTGCTACCTAGCTGTCCTCATGTTCTTTAGGGTACATCATCAAGGAAGAAATGGTCATTTGATTTTCTAAGCTTTCACTAAGTTGTTTATGTTCCCTCAGTGGTACCTAGAACACAGTAGGAGTTTAATAAATATTTGTTTCTTTGCCCACGTAACTGTGAAGCAGCATCACAGAGAGCTACCATGGAGGTAACAGAGAACTAAAGACAAGTTCTGTGTCAACAAATGGATGTGTCAGAGTAGAGGAATCTTGGAAGGGATCTGGGTCAAGTTTCAGCTTATCCAAGGCTAACAGCAAAATCCAGAGGTGGCTACACAAGGTCAATATACCATGGAACTTACAAAATACAGCAGTGCCAGGAAGGAGCAAGATGACAAAGGGGCAGCTGGTAAGATCCATCAGGAAATATATGTGCGAGTTGGGAAAAATGATTCTAAGACAAGATAATGCATGTCACTGGAGGGATATTTCTTCACCATCTTATATGGTTCTAGCAGTGATCAAGGGACTCTAGGGTACATATGAGATGGTCATTTCCCTCAAAAAGGTTATACATTTTATGAGTTCCTTGAAAACAGGAATTATTTAGATTTTTATCTTTAGAATCCCAGTCTACCTTGCTTGTAGCAGGTTCTTAATGATTGATTATAATTAGACACATTGGGGGCATCTAGGTGGCTCAGTGGATTGAGTCAGGCCTGGAGACAGGAGGTCCTATTTTCAAATCTAGCATCAGACATTTCCTACCTGTGTGACTGAGTAATTCACTTAACCCCCATTGCCTAGCACTTATAGTTCTTCTGTCTTAGAACCAAAATGCAGTATTATTTATAAGAATAGAAGGTAAAGGTTAAAAAAAAAAAGAACTAGGCTCCCTTAAGGTCCCTTCTAGCTTTGACATTCTCTGTTGCAATATCCCTTCAGCTTCTGATATTCCCTGTTCCAAGGTCCCTCCCAGCTCTGACAATATCTGTTCTAAGGTCCCTCCCAGCTCTGACATTCCATGTTCTAGGCCCTTCCCATGTCTGATACTTCCTGTTCTAAAGTCCTAGAATCTAGGGCCTCTCCCAGCTTTGACATTCTCTTTCCAAGGCTCCATCAAGCTCTGATATTCCATGTTCTAAGACCCATCCCAGGTCTGATACTCCCTATTCTAAAGTCCTCTCTGCTCTCACATTCCACACTCTAAGGCTCCCCCCAGTTCTTGAATTCTCTCTTTATGATTTCTCCACTTCTGATATCTTATGTTTTATGGTCCTTCCATGTAATATGCCTGGAAAAGGTAATACTTGGATGCTGCCAAGAGGCAGAGTGGGAGAGAGATTACAGAACTGACTTCTAAGGGAAGAAAACTTAAGTTCAAGGATGATTTTCATATGAGGACTGTGAACACTGTCAGTGTATCTATCAGCATCCAGATATCTCTTGAATTCTTTATGGCAATAGCCTTTTGCCTACCTGCATCGATGCCTACCTTAACAACAAAGGGGCTGCTGGGGAATAGGTTTTGCCAGCTGAGAGAAGGGATTGTAGAATCATGGGAAGCATCAGTCTTGATAGACCAGAGAAGACCCAGATTTTTGCTCAATGGGGAGAGGAAAGAAGGTATAGGGCTGACTAACGATGAGCCAATAACAGGGAAGGTGTCGCTACCCTTAAGTGAATACGATCATACATATTTGGAGACTTCTTTTCCTTAAGGAGTAACCTGCTTGCATAAAATTTCCTGTTCGCTGGATCTATCTGTTTTCTGGGCTGTGAGACAAGGCTCAAGTTTTTACCTCTGTTCTCTCTCTTGTCTCTACGATGACTGGCCAACTGGCATTGATGCACTTGGGAGTTTCTGCTCTATTTAAACTTTGTTTATGTGTTGTCTGTATTTTTATAAGGACGTTTGTCTCCAAATCAAGAAAAACTGATGTTGTCACATTTTGAGTGTTTGTTAGAAAAGAGCAGACCACTGCAAAGGAAGGATGGTCAAAAGGGAACCTGAGAACAATTGCCTTAAACTTAACTGTCAGCTTATATTAAACTCTCTCCTTGACTAAACAATAATCTTCCATAAAATCATTTTTATAATTAATTTAACTAGAAACCTCCAAGGTTGTTGTTTTCCACTGGAAAATATTATATCTACTTAAAATGAAATGTACTATGGAAAGTTTACCAAAAGAGGAATGAAACCAGACAATAGGAGCTGTCCAAAAATTGATTGGGTTGCCTGAGAAGACAGTTTTCACTGGAAGTCTTCAAGCAAAGATTAGATTACCACTTGTTGGAAATGTCATAGAGAGAAAAGTTTTTCAGGTCTGAAATGGTGGAGAGCAGAGGTATCAAATACTATGGATAAGATTAAAAAATAATAGAGAAATGTTTAATAAAAATACACAAAAATGAAACAAGACATAAATAATGTTAATTTGTGGTTTTCTAAGTCAATAAGTGGTCCAAAGGAATCCATTTGTAGTTGAGTTTGACACTACTAAAATAGAGGACTCCTGAGGTCCTTCCAATTCTAATTTTCTTTGAGTTTGTAATTTACATAGATATTAAGAACCAGAGTCACAGAAAGACAAATAGAATATATGTACATTGATCTTAGAATTATGTCTTTGTTGCATAGTAACAATGGGAGAAGAGCACTCATCCAAAATGCAAGTTCAGTAGTATAGTGATGGGTTTATATGAGTCAAGCATAGGGGAGAGTAAAGTGGACCTCAAAAGGAAAACTGATAAAAAAAAACAATGGTACCAATAACTTTACAAATTATTTTTTTTCTCATGCCATCCTCCTACTGCAAACCAGACCTAAAAAATAAAATATAAACTCCTAATTCTGTCATTCAGGGATTTCAACTTTCTTGTTCCAGTCTACCTGATCAAACTTCTAGCTTCTTTCCTCTCTCACAGATATGAGGAACACTGGATAGAAAGCTATCCCTGGAATTGGGGAAAGCTGAATAAAATCTGATTTCAGAGACTTATTAGCTGTATTCCCTTGAGTCAGTCATTTAACCTCTGTCTGCATCAGTTTCCTTACCTCTAAAATAGGGATAATAATAGCACCTAACTTATAAGATTTTTGTGAAGAGAAAATGAGATCATATTTGTTAAATTCTCAGCATAGAACCTGGAATATAGTAGGCATTTCATAAAATTACCCCTTGAGGGGTTGTTATGTAGAGCTGTTGCTTGATTTTCCTTGTACTGCTTTTTTCCTTCTTTCTTTTTTATTCTTTGTTACAGAGCGAATTGTAACAAAGGCTGCTTACAATTGATAGAAAGGGATATATTTGGGAAAGAAGCCAGGGCAATATTTTCATCGAAAATATAGCGTCTAGCTTATCAGTGAGCCCCATCTATCTTTGGTATTCTTAAAATATAGGATTGTGTTAGATTTTTAACATGAATCATCCCTTTCAAGAATAGGAGAAGACAATGTTTCAGTTAATTGTCTCTTTTCTTTGTGACATCTGTTTCTCAGTAAAGATCTTTCTAACCCCATCTCTGGAGCTCTTGATTATATATACTCATATTCTAGTTCTCGGAATCCCCTGTATACCCAAGTGAATTCAATAAAAGTATGTTAGGTCGCTTTTAAATGCAAAGCGCCATGCTATTGACTAGGGCTACAAAACCCGAATCAATCAATTCATCAAGAAATAAGCATTTTATTGTGCAACAACCAAGGACTAGGGTCCAAGTACTCTGCTAGTCATTGGCCATACAAATAAAATAAATGAAACAATTCCTGCTTGCCAGAGACTTGCATTTGCAAGCAGATTTTAAGGGGCAAAGGATTTCCTTGTTTAGAATAAATGCAGAGAATAAATACAAATCAATAAACAGTAGTTAAATACAATATTATTTAGAATGGAGAGCCCTAGGAGCTGGGAGCTAAGGGGAGAGTTCAGCAAAGGCTTCATGCAGCAAGCCATGATATAGACAACTGGAAGGATGAGAGGGACTCGTTTTCTATGACTAAAGAAAATATACAGGTTCTGCTCTCAAGGATCTTTCATCCCACTTGTTGGGAAAAGGGAAGGAGCAGTGCTTATCCCATTCTATCACTTTTCAAATTTTTATTCCCTCAGTTTAATAAAATAGACCAATCCTTCCTTTTCTTTGCCCTCCCTGGATCTCAATTTCCCTTTATTCTTTATCTGCCCCAGTATTTGCTATAACAGCCAAACTCTCCAGATACCAACAATCCTTTGTCCTAGTATCAGTAAAACTCAACATTAAAATTGTCCTTCTCTCTCTGTAGACTAAGCACAAAAGAGAAAAGAGTTGCACCCAGAAGGAATCTGAAGGCCAAATGGTAAGAGTCCCACTAAGAGAAGAATTACTCTTCCCAATATTCCATGAGGCATTCTTCTCTCCTCTTGATTGATGAGTTCTGGTATCTGAGCTAAAGTCCATGGTTAAGGGCAGTGGGAGTTTCTGAGAGTTACTCATTTATCCTTCTCATGGGGAGAACATCGGTACCCTTTTCTGTTGTAGCCAGAGCTCTCCCACCAGATCTTTTATTGTTGTTGCTGTTCATTGATTTTTCAGTCGTGTTCAAGTCTTCATGAGCCCATTTGGGGTTTTCTTGGCAAAGATACTTAGGGTGGTTTTCCATTTCCTTCTCCAGTTCATTTAATAAGTAAGGGATACTGAGGCAAATAGGATTAAGTAGCTTGTCCAGGGTCACAAATCTAGAAAGTGTCTAAGGTCAGATGTGAGTTCAGAAAAAGGAATCTTCCTGACTCCAAGGCCTGACAATCTATCCACTGTGCCACTTAGTTGCCCAGATCTTAAAAGTATATTATCCTAACGTATTCATCACATGCCTCATGGTCCACTGCCTTTGGTCTTCTCTTCCCTCCTTTCATTCTAGTTATTTTTCTCATGTCTTTCTCTCATTTGACTGCAAACTCTTTGAGAGTGAACTCTGGAGTGTGCCCTGTCTTTCTTTGCCTCCCCTGTTATAAGAGGAAGAGAACCTTTCCAAAAGGACTTTGCAAAGCAGACTTTCAAGTGATTGACAGGAGCATGTGACATGTGACAGAGAGTCACATGGGAGCATAAGGGTCAAGATCTGGGTAAAGATTCTAAGGTCCCAACAGAAACTTCACTTCTCTCCTGAAGGACCTTGGACTGGAAGTTGAATATCAGGTTTCTGGCTTTTTGTGATACCAGCTGAAGAGAGAGGAATCCTGTCTGGACTGGCTGCTGGCAGCTAGAACAGAAGACTAAAGACTCATTTCTCCACTGGACCTGCTTTGGACAGTTTTCATCTGAAGATTCTGACCCATTGATTGGACTCCACTTGAGATTTGTGTGTTGGCGAACTTAATGATTTTTTAGCTTAGATAAGTTAGGTTAAGATAGGTTTATAGAAATTAGGGTTTAGGATTAATTGTAATAATTTTCCTTACCCTTTTTCCCTTTCCCAAAAATAAACCTGATTTTTATGTTTCCTTCTTGTTCTTTCCCCTAACAAAATCTCACTATTACACTGTGGCTATGCCCTTTCTGGTACGTATTAGAGCTATAAGTCCCAAATCCTTTGACTTAGTATGAGGTCAGTTCTGGTTAAGAGCAAAATCTGAGCACTATTGCAGAGGCCTTCAAGTGGCCCAACAGGTATATAGTAGAGAAGGTAGGACCCAGAACAGCGATGGAGCACCCTCACATAGCACTTTGCTTAGAGACAGTGATATCTTGATTGCTGTAGGAAAAAAGATCTACAGAAACTCTACTTTTCACTGATGTTAACATATTTAGGCAAAATGCTAGTTGCCCAGTCCTAGTCAAAACTGTCTTTAGAGTCCATGATTTCATCCCTGTAGGAGTTTCCTCATCTGTGAAGATCACAGACACTACAAACTATAACACAAATGGCTGTTTGTTCTTCTGATGGTCCCTTTTTAATAAAAACCCCCAAACTTTGGCAAGCTGGTCTGTGAACTGGAGACTTTCCCTCCAAATACATATCTATAAAGACACTGAACAAAGTAAACATTTGGCAGATGTTTATGGACTAGATTAAATGCCATTTGGTCTTCTTAACACATAATACAAATATCGTTATCCATTTTTTATAGACAAATAAACCTTGGTTTAGAGAAATTATAGGACTTATTCAGTACTGTTAAGGAATATCAGACTCAGAATTAGAACCCAGGCCTTCTGATTCCAAATTCACTCTGATCTTTCTGTCCTCCCATGATATTTTTCATAAGCCCATATCACCCTGCTTAGTCAAATACATTTTCATGGGATCCGAATTTTAAAGCTAGAAATGACCTCAGAGACCATCTAGTCAAACACCCTCATTTTACAAATGAAAAAGTCAAGAGGATCACAAACATAGAACTGAAAGGGTCTTTATTGATTATAGGATCAGCGGATTCAAGATAGAAGGGATGTGAGAAGTCATCTTAATCAACATATTTAGAGTTGGAGGGGACCTCAGTGATTATCTATTCTAACTCCGTTTTACAAATGAGGAAATTAATTCTAAGAGAGTTAATGGATTCATAGCTTGGAATGATCTTAGAAGTGATAGTACCATACATATTGTGAAGAGTGAATCAAATTTTCTTTGTCTATCAATCAACAACTTTTAAATTTTAATTTTAAATTAATCAATCAAAAACTCAAAATACCGCTACTTAAAAGCTACTTTAAGCGAGTTCGCAAGTCACTTGCTAAAGTGGGTGACAACTTCAGATGCCATTGACCACCCCTTGGGAAATACTAGGCAAATTGAAAGACTGAAATTGGTTCCTATAAAGTGGAGGAAGGGACAGGAGAAGTGATGTGGAAAAAGGATTATAAAAAGTCCAGAACTTCCTGTCCAGGGGATCTTTGGCTTGTACCTTTGACTTGGATCTTGGATTTCGATCTTCTCCTTTGGACTGCTCCTGAGACTTCACCTTGTGACTTCTCTTTTTGGACTTCTCCCTGGATCCTACGCCAATGAGCTGGGTGAGTAGTGGGTCCCCCTTTTCTGGCTTCTGGAGAGATTGGTTCTGGAGAGGCCTTCTTTTCCTGGAGGAGACTGCATTTGTGGAATCCTTGCTAAAAGACGCCACCTGGTCCTCTGACTGAAAATTATCAAGCCCTTCCAGGGCTGAGCCCCATATCAGTGCAGCACTTAGGGTGATACGCTGGATAATTCTCTACTTCCTTCTTACATTTTCCCACTTTAATTCTTTCTACCTCTTTGTAAATAAAGCTACTAAAATAATTTTGACTTCTTATAATATCAATCATACTATAGAATTCTCATATTTATCATAAAACCTAAGTGTAAAATTCTTACAATATGGAGTTAGAATGGACTTTAGTGGCCATTTGGTCCAAGCTCTTCACTCTATAGAATAGAAAACTGATGCCCTCAAAGAACAAGTGACTTGCCCAAGGTCACACTGATAATAAATGACATATCCAGGATTTGAATCCATACTTTTGACCAAATCCAGAGATCTTTCTTCTGTATTTTGCTACCTTACTTCTTTTCTTGCTGCTAATTAATAAATGAATTGAGTGACCAACTTTGCAGCAAAGACATTTTTATATGCTAGGTTTCTCCTTCAATCTTATTTATTGTATGTGTCTGGTCCTCTGGGCCTTGGTCAATATTTGCAGTTGAGTGATTCCTCTATTGGCAAGGCCAGAGTCAATTAATGTGTCAGCCTTGGCCATTTCAGCTGGCCCTTTCCTTCCAGGACCCATGATGCTAAGCAGCCTCCAGCATAAGACAATGCCAATGAATCCTGGCATGAAGACTGTGGACAATAGTCCTGGCAAGACCCACATTCTGGACTGCTGCAGGTAAGCAGGCAGATGTTTGTGCAGATATGCAAGTTCCCAAGGAGACACATGGCCTTGGCAGCAAAGCAGGGTTGGAGCTGGGTAATGGCAAGGAGTTGAGAGCTGTTCTTCTTTTCCCAGTCTCCAGAACAGCCCAGATGGAAGCATGTAAGGAGATTAGGAAGGGACATGACCACCTTTGGATTCAGCAGAAGTTTCTTCTTTCCCGGGGAAAGCTTGGCTCTGGTATTGGAAGAGACTTCAGAAGAGACTCCTGCTCAGTGCCCAGTTCACCAGATGGGCTGATTGAAGTACAAACAAGAAATCAGTGTTGGCCAAGGTCGCTTGGCAGTTGGTGCTACAGTCAGGTCATAATCCCACACTTCCCACCTTCTTTCAATCATAAACTCTTTACCCCAAACTTTGGCTCTTAAAACCAATATGGACAAACACATGTTATCAAAGCTAGAAAATTCCTCTGTTAACATGTATCCTATAACTTGAAACCCAATAACCTTTTAAACCCAATAACTAATTTAATAATCTGTGTCATAATTGTCATCAAGGGGTCATAGTTCAAATTCAGGAGCTGCCATTTATAACTCTGTTGACCTTGGAAAAATCTTTTATTTTCTCTGGGCCTGAGTTTCCTTATCTATAAAAAGGGGGACTGAATTAAGTGGCTTCTGAGATTTCTTCAAACTGTAGGTCTAGGAATACATGGTCTTAAAAATCCAAGAATTATAGACTCAGAATAACAAAAATAAAGACAATGAAATAATGTTCCACTTAAGTGTTAATCCAGTGCATTAATTATTGCCATTATGTACATTCTTCATCAACAAGATTCCAAGAATATGACTACTATCTCTGGGGATAGGAGAAAAATCTTGTTGTTCAAAAAAGTGCCCATAATCACATATGTTAGGAACTGCTGTTGTATTATTTAATAGCAGGAACGAAAACACACACACGTAGGGACTTAGCCCAAACTCTAACAACATATTTCATGCATCATAAGGAGCTAGGTGGTATATTAGACCACAATTGGGTCTGGAGTCAAAAATAACTGAATTCAAATTTGACCTCACATACTTACTATTGGGGTGATGCTGGGAAAATCAATTTAGCTCTGACTGCCTTTGCTTCCTCATCTTTAAAAGGAGAAAATAATAGTACCTTCCACCTGGCACATAGTAAACACTTAATCAATGTTAATTCCCTTCACTCATTATTTTGTACTTTTTCTCTGTAACCAATAAACAAACATTATTAAGAACTAACCAGTACTACCCACTACAATAGATTCTGGGGATACTAACATAAAAGTAAGAGAATCTCTGTCCTAGAGCAGATCCCATTCTGCTCAGTGTTTATGAAGCCATTTGAGGATACCTCTTGAATCCCCATCATGCTTAGCAGCAGAGGAGAGAAGAGAGGAAATAATTCAGACTTTTATAAAGTAATATCTTAGAGTAGAAAGTACAATGAAGAGACAGAATTCTGAACATTATTCTGAAATTCACTGATCCATCGATGGGGTCCAATGAATTTGTCTTCACATTTGCCAAACGGGGATTGAAGGAGTAGACAGGAGATTCTTCAAAGTTATACCAAGATTTAGTTGCTGCTAGTTTTTTTTTTAAGAATCTACATTTAATTTCTCTTTTTTCTGTTATTCAAAATATTCTCTAGTAGCTCAGTCTCCATCCCACAGGAAGTTCCTCTTTCTTAAATCTAGCAATTAACAAATTATGAAACCTCAAAGCCAAACCTTATAATTAGATTTGGAAATGCATGTAAACATCAAACAGTAGAAGGTATCATTAGCATAAATTATAGTTGCTACAATTATTCCCCATGGTCAAGATTCTAAAAGGAATAGGGGTGAGGGCAGTCACTTGAGCAGCTATCTCAGACTATCAATCTAATAGAAATAAAGGATATGTGAGCAGGATAGCCAATCATCATGAAAACTCTATCATCTTCATGTACTTCAAAGGATTGGTGCTTCCTTATAGGAGATAAGTCTTCCCAGTGTTCAGAAGAGTAGGGACCACATTGATTCTCAAAGACAAACATCATAAATGGGGAAAATCTCTCATATACTTCATCAAGTCAACTGTATCAGCATCCAGTGGCCAAATTTGCGTAAAGGGGAAAAGAATTCTTAAAATGGTCAATCCCCTCCCCTGTCCCCAGCAGGGCAAGGGAACTTTTTCCCAGTGTTAATTTAGAAAGCACTTGCTGTTACATGTATGTGCCTATACATAAGTATTTTTCCAATTCAAATCCATGGTTGGTCCTTCATCATCAGCGTTTGTGCTCCTTCCATAGCATTCAAAGATACTAGAGTACATTAGACCAATGAAGAAAGAAGTTTTCCAGATGGAGCAAAGATAGCAGAGAAAGTACACAGACCCATTTGATCTCTATCAAATTATTTTATTTGATAATAAAATATTATCTCAGAATGAATTCTGGAGCAGCATAACCCACAAAAGATGGAAGTCAATTTCAACCCAAAACAACTTAGAAAGGTAGAACAAAGCATCTAGTATACTGGGGTGGACATAGAGCAAAAAGCAGTGTGCCAGGGCTAGCCCCCTCTTGGCAACAGCAACAGGTCCTAGGAAGAAGTGAAGCCACAGCAAAGGCTTCTGGAGCTCTTAGCTACAAATGGTAAGGAGGTTCAGACAACTACTCAGAAAGATATTACAAAGGTCATTTTTTGGCTCTGGGTGCAAGATACTTATTGCACTGTTCATATACAGATAAAGAGGCTAGCTCTCAGAAGGAGGAGGAGCATAAGCACAAGCACAAGCACTTGTGCCCACAGTGGAGCAAAGGACCCTCATCACTGTTACAGAGGGAGAAAGAGTGCTTGTAGTTACTCAAAGACCAGAGCACAGGCATATATAGTATTAAACACACCTCTCCTTACATCATGGCACAGTAAAAGAATTGAAAGCAGAAAGATCTCCCTAGTCAAAGCTGAATGCAGCTACACAATGTGATAGAGACATGAGAGAGAGAAATTTTTCAGGACTTGTGGACCAAGATGCAGGACTAGAGATCTAGCTCTAGATGTCTGTCAAGAGAAGATTCCAAAGGAATGTCCCGATTGTTGGCAGTTTGAGCTGACAGGGGGGAGGGGCTTTTGGACTTGGTCTCTGACTGAGAGACACACACTCTCTCTCCTTGGAGGTTTGAAGCTGTCTGAGAGACTTTTGTGGGGCTGATTTGATTTTTTTTTTGTTTTCTCTGACTCTGAGCAGTTGAAGTTGACACTGAGAAAAGAAACTTAGCTTTGGGGGACTTGGTCGCTGTTTTCTCTGGCCCTGAGCAGTGAAATCTGATCAGGGGAGAAGCTTTTAAGTTGGTGGTCTATAAGAGAGTTGAGCTGTCCAGGAGAAAAGGAGAGACTTTGAACTTTGTTTCTTTCTGGGTTTAAGCTGAGAGATCTGGCTGATTTGTGAAGAAGAAGAAAGAAGATCTTGAACTGCTATTGTCCTCCATCTCCCTAATTGTGACTCCCCAAACCCTCAATTTTACCTCATTTATATTAGGGAAAATCCTCATCCCTCTTACCTCACTTTCCCATCCTGTTATCCCAATAAACCCCCTGACTAAGAAAGCAACTGGAATATCTTTATAGTTCACTCAGGAGAGAGGGAAGAAGCAAAGGCTTCAAGAAAATTTGGGGAGGTGAGGGAGGTAAAAGGGAGAGGTTGGTTAAGGGAGGGAGTGAGGGAAGAAGGGGGCTAGGAAATAGATTGATCCATCAGCAATCAGTGGGGATCAGAAGGCAAAACCCAGAGTAAACTCCAGGGCATTCTGTTAGATTTAAATAGTTGAAGGCCTTAAACTGTAACAGTTAAAAGAGTGATGTTGTAAACTGTAGTGAGTTAAAATGGTGGAAGATATAAATTGTGATAGATATAAGAGAGGGTGAGTAAATTTGACTGCAGAAAATATGTTTCACTACAGTGTCTTGGTTTTTAAATCAAATATAAGGTGGTCGCCAGGGAAATATTCCTAATTATTCAAATACCCAAGTCAACTGGGTTTTATAGAGATTTTAATTAATACAAATGTGGAATTAAAGAAAAGAGAGAAAGAGAGAAAAAGGAAATAAGTATGAAGGGCCTTAAGCCAACATGGCCTAGACCTGAGTCTTAAGAGAGAGAGATCAGTCAGTCAGTCTTTTAACACTCACCACAAGGTCTGTCTAAGCAAGGATTCTAGTGACACCAGGCCAGCTCCATCTCAGCTGACTTCACCAGAGAGAGTTCCAGCCAGAGTCCTCCTTAAAGAGCCTTCCAGCCAGAGACTATTCCAAAGGGCCTCTCTCCAGAGCCTCCAGAGGGACAGAGTCCCCTCAGAGGACCTCCAGCGAGACCTCCTTAGAGATTGGCCTCCAAGAGCTTCCCTTCTCCAGATCCTCTCTCAAGAGATTCTTCCCAAGAGATCCTCATCAGAGATCCTCCAAAAGGATTTTTTCTCAAGAGATTCTGCTTTTTCTTATATAGGGTTTTTTTTTCTTATGTCACCTCCCCTAAGTCCTTACATCTACCAATCACTGTAGATGTTTTCCAAAGGACTGCCCATCTGAATTCCTGCTAAGTTGACTAATCTCCTCAGTAAGTCTGAACCAGAAAAAAATGCTGCTGTGTCAACTAATCTCCTCAGTAAATCTGAACCAGTGAAAACACAGCTGAGTCAACTAATCTCATTAAGAGAAAATTTGGCCAACCCTTTTAGGTACCTAGCATCTCATTGTATCAATTCTAAAAAAACAGGCAAGGCTCAAAGAACTCCTTGCCTTATTATAAGCATGGGTCCAAGTACTTTCATTGTTTAGCAAGGAGTTTTCTCCCCTAAAGCAGTCTAAAGTACGGGTGGAGTAGAGGTCCTCCCATTTGTGATCCTGGTGAGTTCTCACATCAAAATGGGGAATGTTTCCCAGTAGGGAATTTGTTCCAATGGAGGATTCCTCAATGTGGAAATTTTTAACATTCACAAGTCTGAGAAATTTCAAGATTTACAATTCCCTCATAAGCAGTCCTCAGTGTACCAGTATCCCTGTGTGGTGGCATCCCTATACCTCAGCATTTCTCTGTTATGCCTCCATTACATATAAGCAGGTTTAGGTTCCTGCATCAGCCTCTCTAGTCACAGACAGCCAGAGAACAACAGTCATTGCTGAAAAAGCAGTTTCCCCTCAGTTTACCTTCTCCATTTCAACAAGTAATAGTTTCTCTCAGCTTACTCTCTATTTCAACAAAGAATCTGAAACTTAGAACAGTGCTCATTTCACTTCAGTTATAGAACAATTTTAACAGTTATTTTTTAAATTAAAAGAAAAGAAAAAGACTGGAAAATGAGAACATCAACAACAAAAAAGAAACTCAACCCAGATACTTATTTTGATGACAGGGAAGACCAAAACATTAACTTAGAAGAAGACAACAATGCTAATATATGCAAAACCCCCAAGAAAAAATGTTAATTTCTCTCAAGATCAAAAAGAATGAATGGAGGAGCTCAAAAAGGATTTTTAAAATCAAATAGGAGAAGTAGAAGAAAAATTGGGAAAAGAAATGAGAGTGATACAGGAAAATCATGAAAAAAATTAACAACTTGGTAAAGGAGGCACAAAAAGCACCGTAGAAATTTATATCTTCAAAAACAAAATAGGTCAACTGGCAAAATATGTACACAAATCCAATAAAAAGAAGAACTACTTAAAAAGAAAATTTGGCCAAATGGAAAAAGATACCCAAAAAATGCACTGAAAAGAAGAACTTTTTAAAAGGCAGAATTGGCCATATGTAAAGAGAGGTATATAAATAAGTAGAATTTACAAAGTAGAATTTACCAAATATAAAAGGAAAGTACAAAAACTCACTTGAGAAAATCATGCCTTAAAAATTAGAATTGAGCAAGTGGAAGCTAATAACTCTATGACATATCAAGAAATACTCAAAGTCAAAGAATGAAAAAAATAGAAGAAAATGTGAAATATTTCATTAGAAAAAAAAACTTACCTGGAAAATAAATCCAGGAGAGATAATCTAAGAATTATTGGATTACCTGAAATTCATGATCAAAAAAGGATTTAGACATTATCTTTCCAAAAATCATCAAGGAAAACTGCAAAATAAAAATTGAATCCCAAAAGGATAACTCCCAGAAATAGCATAGCCAAATTTCAGAACTCTCAAGTCAAAGAGAAAATATTGCAGACAGTCAAAATGAAACAATGCAAATATCATGGATCCACAGTCAGGATAACAAAAGATTTAGGAGCTTCTACATTAAAAGATATGAGGGCCTGTAATGTGATATTCCAGTACTATGTGTTTTGTTTTCTGAAAAAAAGGATTTTAAAAATCAAATAGGAGAAGTAGAAGAAAAATTGGGAAAAGAAATGAGAGTGATACAGGAAAATCATGAAAAAAATTCTGAAAAAAAGTTCTGAAAAAGGTTCTAGAGATTTCAATGGACTGTCTATCAATGGAGAATGGAGTCCATGACGCAAAAAAAAAAGGTTATATGATGCAAAAAAAAAAGGTTAAGAACCCATGATTTACAGCATAGATTTAGAGTCTAAAGGGATCTTAGAAGTCATCTAGATACATTAATTATCAATTTTACAGATGATAAAACTGGCATCCATAAAGGAGAAAGGACTTGTCCTGGGTTCCATACACAGTGGCAGAGATCATATTGAACCCCTTCACCTTCTAAGTCTAAATTATTTTAGTTCAAACACCTAGCTTTGAGTTTTGACTTTGAAACTTATTAAGCTTGGGCCTGAACCACTCATTTTGGCCTCTCTGATCCACATTTTCCCACATGCATGAAATTGGGATAATAATAGCATTGCTACCTAGTTAACAGGGTTGCTGTAAGAATCAAAGGGTGATATCAATGGAAAACACTATGTATAAAAGGTCATGCAAATTCAGTCTCTGATTATTAGGATTGATTGGTGTTCAAAAGGGTGACAGAAACAGTGGTTACACTAATGCACTTAAAGACATGAGACTTGAGTCTAAATCCTTACGTTGGCTACCCTGGAGCAGTGTGAGCCTGGTCACGTCAAATCATCTCCCCTCACAACTCACTAAATATCATGGGATTGTTATGACGCTGAAATGAGATGTCATATTGCAATGTGTTTTGCCATTCCTGTAGCACTGCATAAACAACAGCTTTTATTATTCTTCCTAGCAAGCTGGCTATTTCTGTATTCTTTTCCAAGCAAACCATACAGCCATGCTGACCACACTAGGCCTCCAGGACTCTAAATCTCATGTTATCTTTAACTCACTGTTGGGCTTTGGGAAAAAAGCATATTGGTCTGTGTTTTCCCCACCTAAGGGGACATCTGCAGTGGGTATTTCAACACAAGGCCAAATAAAGCAAGGACAGATGCTCTAGCTGTAGCAGGCAGAGAAATCAAAGACTCAAGCCCCAAGCACAGGTGAGAGAACATTTCAGAAAAAGCAAACAGCAATCAATCATTGGCACCAGAGAGGAATTCTCCCTGCTCTTTCAAGGTAGAACAATCCATGCAGTGCTAAAGATGGGAGGGCAAACAGTGTGCTAACCATGGGTAATCTGTCTACATTTATAGGACATCTGTCTTCCTGGTACTTGGTAACACACAAAAGAATGTGCTTGACAAGGAAAGGCCATGTTGCATAGAGATTATAGCATTGGACTTTATTCTTAGATCTCATCACTCCAAACGTCTTTGAGATGCTCTCAAGGTCTCTTCTAGCTCAAAATCGTATGAATGCTCTTCTCTCTCTGTTCCACTCTCTCCAACAGAGCCAGAACTGTAATGTATCTCATAGACCATCTAGTTCAATTCTCTCATTGTACAGATGAAGAAACTGAGCTCCAAAAGGAAATCATAGGTTTAAACATTGAAAGCTAGAATCATCAAGTCCAACTCCATCATTTTAAAGACAAAGAAAATGAGGCTCAAGGAGGTTAAGCAACACAGGCTAATAAAATTCTAGTTCTAGAGCTAAAAGAGACCTTAGAAACTAATTAATCAAAACTCATTCATTTAACAGTTAAGACCCATAAAAATCTAAGTCATAGATCTAGATCTGGAAGGTATTGGAGAGGTTATCTAGTCAGACCTCATGTAAGAGATGAAGAAAGTAAGGCCAGAGTTTTGGACTACAGACTTGGAACTGAAAGGGATCTTAGCAAACAACTAATTGATCCTTCCCTTCTCCCTTACTTAACAGATGAGGAAAAAGAGGCACAAGGAGATTAAGGGACTTGTGCAAAGTCATATATGTAGTGTTCAGTGTGGAATTTGAACCCATGTCTCCAGAGGCAGGAATCTTTCTCTGTATTCCATTGCCTCATATATATTTGATGGCTCATCTCAAGACATCTCCATCAATAAGCCTTCCCTCATTGCCCTAGTCACTCTAGTTAACAATGATCCTTTCATGCTTCAATGTTTTGAAGTCCTTTATTCTAATGCCAATTTCCATTGTGCCCATGTCCCCCAAATTGGAGTGTTTGTGTTTACATCTTATTTCCCCATACTACACTGTATGACTCCTTGGGGCAGGTACCACTGAGTTTTATGTCTCACAGCTCCAAGCACTATGTTCTACCTAAAGTATTTGCTCAATAAATGTGTAGTAAGATTGTTGTTTAGTTCGTCTGCCATTTTCATTGAATCCATAGAAGGATTAGTGGCAATAGAATGTTTTTCCAAGATAGAAGGGGACATACTAGGGTAAAAGGGAAGCAGCCCTTTTGAAATGCCTCTAGGTGAACAGCTAGACAGCACAGTGGATAGAGTGCTGGACTTTGAATCATGAAGATTCATCTTCCTGAATTCAAATCTGGCCTCAGACACTTCCTAGCTTTGTGACCCTGGGCAAGTCACTTCACCCTATTTGCCTCTATTTCCTCATCTGTAAAATGAGCTGGAAAAGAAAAATGGCAAACCACACCAGTATCTTTGCCACAAAAAATCCCAGATGAGGTTACAAAGAGTTGGACACAACTGAATATGACCAAATAAACATTTCAGGTGCTGCTGCCCCCACCTCCTCAGTAGCCATAGCCATTGAAAATCTGGAAAAGAAAATTCTCACCTCCAAAGTCCTTGACCTTATCAAGTTGTTAAGAATAAGAAGCTTATGATTTTATTCATGGAAATGACATTGAAGAAGATATATTAACATCTACTTTGCTATTGCACCCTGAGGACCACAGGGCCTTATCATATGACTTACAAATAAATCTATTAGAATGTAAGGTCCTTGAAAACATCACTGGTGCAGAACATAATACTTTGTACCTAGCATGAATCTATTTTATATGTATTTAGATATAGATATAGATATATGTATATATAACAGGTGATGCAGTCTATACTACAGTGGGCCTGGAGTCAGGAAGACCAGAGTTCAAATCCAACATCAGAGAGTGTGTGAGAGAAAGCTGTGTGACATAGGCAGAGTCACAAGTTCTGTTTCCTGTTATTTCCTCAACTGTAAAATAAGAATAATAATAGCACCTACCTCAGAGTGTTGTTGTAAGGATCAAATGAGCTGTTTGTAAAGAGCTTAGCACAATGCCTAGGACATAATAGCCACTTAATAAATGCTTGCCCCCCTCCCTTCCACTTATTCATCCATTCATTTATTTATTACCTTAAAAATATTCTAAAGGAGATTTGCTCTTCAGTCATTTTTCAGTTGTGTCCAAATCTTCATGCCTGGATATGAGGTTTTCTGGACAAAGGAACTGGAATGGTTTACCATTTTCTTCTCCAGTTCATTTTACAAATGAGGAAACTGAAGCAAATAGAGTCAAGTGATCTGCCTAGGATCATACCACTAGTGTGTGTCTGAGATCAGAACAGTGCTTTATCCACTATGCCATCTAGCTACCCTCTAAAGGAAATACAAATAGCCATAGTCCAGAGCTTGGACTCAGATGATTGAAGAGCAATGGGATAGAGTTGATGGAAACTACACTTGTAGGTAGGAAGATCTGAGTTCAATCCTATCCTAGACTCTTACTAACAATAAGAACTTGGGCAAGTTACTATATGCCTCAGTTTCTACTTCCATAATATGAGGAGATGGAATTCAACAACCTCTAAAGTCTCTAAATTTGTAAGCTTATTAGATTGAGTTCAAAATCTAGCTCTATGACCATGACATATGTCACCATGGATAAGATACATCATCTCTATGCTTCTTTTATCATCTACACAATGAATGCTTTGAATTCTAAGTTCTTTCAAATATAAAGTCATGATCTTATGATCTAAGACCACAAAAATGGCAGCCTTTTCCCTATTAATGCCTGGATTGGAAGGTGAGAGTTGGGAAAGGAAGGATAGTGATCTAAGATTTTTATGTAATTAACTCTTAAGAAAGAGAACCCCAGATCCTTGTCTAGCCTCCACATTTTTTATGGAAATCTGCCTCAGTCAGACCATTTGGTTTCAAAATGCA
This sequence comes from Monodelphis domestica, assembly GCF_027887165.1. Lineage (NCBI taxonomy): Eukaryota > Metazoa > Chordata > Mammalia > Didelphimorphia > Didelphidae > Monodelphis > Monodelphis domestica. Next base: position 97,444,946 of record NC_077231.1, read on the forward strand.
ATACTTGACAGCAATGACATGTCACTTTCTCCAAAGGAATGTATGCTCCTTGATGGCAGAGATCATTTTCTGTCTGTGAGCCTGGCATGGCGCCTAGCACATAGTGGATACTTATTATATTACATTAAGTAAATTCAAATTAAGTGAAATAAATAAATAAATAAATAAATGAATAAATAAATAAATGAATAAATGAATAAATAAAATAAGTGAATTAAAGTGAATTGGCCAGGTCAGGGATACTAGGGATGCAAAATCTGATACAAGTACATGAGTCAATAAACATTTATTAAGAAACTACTATAAAAAATACTTAAAGCAGCTCTTTTTGTGGTAGAGAAAACATTTGAAATTGAGGGGATATCCATCAATTGGGGAATGACTGAACAAGTTGTGGCATATGGTTCTAGTGAAATACCTTTGTGCTATAAGAAATGACAAGCAAGATGCTTTCAGAAAAACCTGGGAAAACTTACATGAACTGATACAAAGTGATATGAGCAGAATCAGAAAAACATTGTACCCAGTAATAGCAATATTGTATGATGTTCAACTGTGAATGACTTAGCTATTTTCAGAAATACAGTGATCTAAGATAATTCCAAAAGACTCATGATAAAAATACTATTCACCTCCAGAAAAAAAAAAAAAAACTGGAGTCTGAACCCAGATTGAAGTATACTATTCTTCACTTTGTCTTTTCATGTATTTTTGGTCTTTGTTTTCTTTCAAAATATGACTAATATGGAAATATGTTTTGTATGCTTACATATTTATAACCTATATCAAGTCACTTGCTGTCTCAGAGAGTTTGGAGGAGAGAAAGGGAGGGAGAGAAATCAGAACTCAATTTAAAAAAAAAATATGTTAAGGGACAGATAGGTGGCTGGATAGATTGAAAGTTAGGCCTAAAGATCAGAGAAACTGGGTCCAAATTGTTTTATATGTAATTTGGAAAAATAAAATATTATTTTTAAAAGAACCTACTATAAGCAGGATGTTATTTTACAGACTTAGAAAGATGATATTTAGATAAGACATAATCCATGCCCTCATATTTATAACCTAGTGAAGAAAAGCATGCACATACACAAATAACTATATTATAATTCACAAGATTAGTATGTAGAAGACAAAATAACAAAATTTTAGGATAGGTCTGAAGAGGGTACTGAGAAAGGAAAGGATGGAGGTTGTTGTCTAGAGGAAATTACAGCAGTAGGCAAGCTAATGGGTGAGAACCTAACACCTGGTTCCATGAGGCAAGAATACACCTGTGTTGCAATTATGGGAAGATCTCTACCAATTTGTCACCTTCCATCAGAAGAAAAACTGGTCTTCTGAGCATTTGGCAAGGTGGAGGAAGCTTTTGGACCAGCAGAGAAGTCAAAATTTCACTGACTTTGACATTCACTGCCCAAGTGACTTTTGGAGTATCCCTCAATCTCCTTTTGCCTTAATTTCCTCATGCATAAAATGAAGAATTGGATTATATTGTTTATGAGAGCTTTTCCACCTCCTGATCTATGTTCCTATAATCATTTTATCTGTCTGAGCTTATTAACTATTGTGTTGTAGCGAGAAGGATTTGAAAAGCAGAAACATGGTTCAAGTTCTACTCCCACCATTAATTTACTATGAAATATGGAGAAGCCATTTGACCTCTCCTGGCCTCACCTTTTCCTTCTTTGAAATGAAGAGATTGTAATGGATGATCTCTAAAGTTGCTTCCAACTCTGACATTCTACATTACAGAATCATACTATACAGTGATAATATCAGCACTGGAGTTCCAAGATCTCTTCCCTATTCAAAATGTTGTGTTGATAAGTTCGCTTCCAGTTGCAACATTTTTTTTTGTTCTAAGCTCCTTCTCAGGTCTGATGTGTTCTGATCTAAAGACCCTTCCAGCTCTAACATTCTTTGAGTCTGACTATTAATTGTCTGTACTGTTTGAGGTAAGTTTTATTTGGCAGTGCAGATCATCCAAATATCATTTCTATTTAGCTTTGAAATTAATCCCTTGATTTTTACTTCCATTTTCTTTTATTTTATTGGCAAAAGTTACCTTCTGACTTTTTCTTGGCTTATATTAAAATTAATTTGAATTCATTGAGCCTTTGCCAGTTGAGAGTGGTAGGGAACTAAGCTGAAAATATCCTGGGTAGTAGGGGTTGGCATGGGTGGAAGCCAGCCTGGGATGAATCATCAAATCATGAAAGCTGGAAGAGACCTTAGGGATCATCTGGTCCAGTGCTTTTCAACCTTCTCAAGTAAGAATGCTCCTTTTTAATCATAGAGTATTTTCAGACTCACACATGATCATAGCTATATTTCTGCTTTCCAAAATGCATGAAAACAATAAGCAAATATGAATTCAGTCATGAGTTTAATAGAAAGTTGATCAAATGAGATAATGCATGTAAAACGCCTTACCAACCTCAAAATGCTGTTTGAGTGTAAGCCATTGCTCTTTTATTGTTATTATTCATCAAAATAGATTGTAAATCCATTTGGAAAATGTTAATGCACATGCACTTGGTTTATTACTTATTCCATTTACAGAGGGTTATATTTGATCATTTTTGATGCAGTTATTTGTGATGAAGCCTGGTAAATTTAGGGATTCTGGCACTCCTTGATTGAATTCTATGGCTTTCCCAAGCCTACAGGTTAGGGAATATTGATCCAAGTCAACTTGTACCTAAAGAGAAATCATCTTCTATAACAGTCATACAAAGTTATCATTGGTGTCAATCAGAGATCATTAAGTGCCTACCATGTGCCAGGCACTGTACTGAGTATTAGAAATGCCCATATGAAGAAAGGAACAACTGTTCCTTACAAAGAGTATACATTCTAATGGAGAAAACACACACACACACACACACACACACACACACATGCACAGAACAAATACAAATACTGATGACAATTATAGTCAGAATATATACAGTGCTTTAAGGGTAGTGAGGTGGATCAGTAGATAAAGTGTCAGGCCTGGTGTCAGGAAGACTTACCTTCCTAAATTCAAATCTGGTCTCAGACACTTGCTAGCTATGTGACCCTAGGCAAGCCTTACATTCCTCATCTGTAAAATGAGTTGGAGAAGAAAATAGCAAACTATTCCAATATCTTTGCCAAGAAAACCCCAAATGGGGTCATGAAGAGTCAGACATGACTGAAACTACTAAACAACAATGACAAGGTTTACAAAGCACATTCACATTATATTACAAGGTACATTCCAGTCTTCACATACCAATGAGCTTCATAACAAAACTTTGACATTGGTATTACTATTATCTTCATTTTACAAATGAAAAAGCTGAGGCTGAGAGGTTGAAGCTTGCCTAGAGTCACAAAGCTGGTATCTGATGAAAAATTTAAATAGACAAATGATGTGCTTGATGGAGAATGGAAAAAAAAACTAATAATACACAAAGGTAAATGATTATCTGGAAGCATGATAAGAGGCTTAGGTATTCCAAAGAGAGAGAGAATGATCTTACTGAGGTGAATCTACTTTTAGTAGTCTCTAGAGGAGTTGCAAGCACTTCGAATCAAGAGGCATTGTTTCTCAGTCACCTCTTTAAAGTCCCTCTTCTGAAGTGTATGCCCCCATGTAGGTATCCAGATACCTTAACTCAGAGAGGTTTCATTAATCAGTTATAACATCTCTATGTCTCTAATGTCACTAGGTTTCCCTTAAGGGAACCACCCAACCCACATGGGCAGATGTGCTAAAATAGGAGAATTCATCTATTTAACTTAATAGCAAAATATCATCTTGATTCAATCAACAAGCTCAATCATTAACATACCCACAAAAGAGTTTACTGCAGTGTTCATAGGCTCCAAATCACACACATGCTCAGCCAAATGTATTCCAGTAGACTCCAAGTCATTTCTCCTTAAGAGATAAGTCCTGGCATACCAGCATCCCTTTTTTTGTAAGCTAAGTGTGATCCTTCGAATCCAGAGATCAATGAGACTTTTATGTATGTTCCAGGGGAAAGAGTATAGAGAATCATTCCAAAAACATGCTAGAAACAAACAGACATGACCTTCACTAAAGTAAAAGTCATGCTTCTTTAGCTGATTAGCATCCTTTGAAAGAAGTAGGCTACTCAGGGATGAAGGAAAATCACTGCCTACTCTGTATTAAGGTGATCAAAAGGCTTGTGATAGGGACCATCAAAGAAGCCTGTTAAGGAGATGACATAACCAGGGGAATAAAGACTACAACAGAACTCTGAGAGCTAATTACAGTGGTGACCAAAATCCAAGAAAACAGAAAAGATTGCTCTTTTCCTTCCAGCTCTATCTATAAGCAAAACATAGGAAAGGAGTCACCATGGGAAAATACTAATTCTCTCACGACTAAGTGCAAGACTTCCCAAGCCAGGGAATAGGAAAAAGGTGAGTACAGGAAAGGAAACCAGAACACCAGATTGATTTTAATGTCCCAGAGATGATTTCTGGGGAAATCAAGTGTTCAAGTGAAGGATCAGAAGCAGAAAGAAGAAAATGAGGAGGAACAGGAGACAAAATAAGTATAATAAGTATCATAAATGGTTTGATCATCTAGTCCAACTTGCCCATTTTACAGCTGAGAGAACCACAGCCCCAAAAGATTAAGTGACTTCTTCAAGGATACAAAGCTAATGAGAAGCACTAAGGAGAATACATTGTCAACAGTTTAGGTATTAAATGCATAGGATTAAGAGGTGAAAATAATCCAAAAGGTCATTTAGTCTATCTCTTCCAAATTTTACAAAGATGGAAACTGAGTTCCAGACAGATTAAGTCACTTTCTCAAGGTCACCTAGTATTAAGTTGAAGAGCTGGAGGTCAAACCAAAGATCAATAAAGGTCAAGGGTCAGGCAGAGTCAAGATGGTGGCATAGAGGCAGTGAAAGTTCAGACCTCTGAAAACCCTTCCTCATCAATTAAAAGCCAAATGCTCCTAGGTGACTGAAAACCAAATCTAACAACAGGACAGAGCTAAGGAACCCTCCTGCTGGACTCAACTTAAAAGGTACAACCTCAAAAAGCTTGAATTTGAGAACACTCAGGATTAAAGGGAAGGAAGAAGGAAGGTCCCAGGACCCCTCTCCCACCTACAGTACTGAGCCTCCAGCAGTGGCTGGAATCTCTGGAGAGGCAAGGACACTAGTCTGGAGGGAGTACCTTGCGGACAAAGCTGTGCCAAGCCCAAAGCTTTGAACACAGGCAGTGGAGAGACAACTAAAAGAGAAGCACAGAGAAGGCAGCCCAATTACAGCTGAGACACTCCATATTCCCCCCCCTTCCTGAGGTTTTTGCCTCAGGTCACATCCAGCTCTGCAAGAACAGCTCCTCCCTGACTAAATCTATCAAGACTTTAGAGGGAAGGGAAGCTCAAGCTACAACACCCTTTCCCCACAGACTTCTCAGAGAGCCTTGCTGATCAAGCTTCAAGAGTGAAGGCTGCAACTACAACCGAACACCATAATAACAAGGTGGAAAACCTAGCTCTGTTTCAGCTTCTGCTGACAGCTGGGGAAGATCTGATATCAGGACTCAACCTGTCCAAACAGCAGAGAAGACAAGAAGTCCTTTCAGTACAGAAAAGCCCAAACCCACAGACCCAGCACATAATAAGAGAAGCAAGACTACAGGTAACTATGGGAGAAAGAAGGGGCAAATATGATAAAATAACAGAAAAAGAAAAAAGAAATTACAATTGACAGCTTCTATCCAGGCAATGAACAAAGGGCAAATGAAATAGAGGAGGATCAAGTAACACCAAGCAAAAACAAACAAACTCCCCAGCAAATTGGACATAGGCTTTGGAAGAATTAAAAATACAATTCAAAACAAAATTAAGAGTGGCTGAAGACAACTGGGAAAAGAGCTTCAAAAGCAAGATAAGTCATCTGGAAACAGAGGCACTTATACTAAAATGAGAAAAAAGTGTTTTGAAAGCCAAAATTAATCAGCTTGAAAATGAGGCAAAGGAGATGAAAGATAAGGCAAAAAAGATAAAAGATGTCAAAAAACTGACAAAATAGAAGAAAACAAATTTTCACACTGAGAAGGTGACAGATCAGGAAAACAGAGCAAGGAGAGACAATTTCAGAATCATTGGTCTACCTGAAAAGCCAGAAATAAACAAATCTTGACATACAAGAAATCATCCAAGAAAACTGCCCTGATGTTCTTGAACAAGGGGGCAAAATAGAAATTGAAAGAGTTCATAGAACACCCTCTACACTAAGTCCTCAAAAGACTACTCCCAGGAATGTAATTCCCAAATTCAAGAGCTTTCAAGCTAAGGAAAAAAATCTACAAAAAAACAAAAAGAGACAATTCAGATCCAAGAAGCACCAATCAGGATCACACAAGACCTGGCAGCTTCCACACTAAAGGACCACAAGGCTTGGAATATGATATTCAGAAAGGCAAGAGAATTTGGTCTTCATCCAAGGATCACCTATTCATCAAAACTGACTATATTATTCAGGGGGAAAGTATGGAAATTCAAAAAATAGAAGATTTCCAAGTATTTGTAAAGAAAAGACCAGAATTAAGTGGAAAGTTTGATATTGAAATGCAAAGATCAAGAGAAACATGAAAAGGTAAATAAGAAAGAGAGGGAAAGGGGGAGATTTTTATTCAAACTTTCTTCTTTAAGGGCTACAAGAAGATCAAATTATTTAAATTAATAGATGGGAAAATATTATTTGTAAGTCTCAAGAATTATATTAGCTATTATAGTAATTAGAAGCATCATTCACAGGAAGTGTTTGGGGTAATAAGTGCTATAAGATAATACGCAAAAAAGGAAAAGGGAGTGGGGGAATCTAAGATGGCACCAAGAGATACTTGAAGAATTAAAATAAATAGGATAATATTTATCACACAGATATACATGAGAAGGGGAGAGGAAGAATTATCTAATAAGAATGAGAGGAAGTGAGTGCTAATAGGTAGTACTTAAAACTTACTCTCAGTGAAATCAGTTCTGAGAGGGAAGAGCATCTAGATCCATTGGGGTCTTGAATTCTATTTTTATCCTACAGGGAAAGTGATAAGGGAAAACTTGGGGGTATGAGGCAAAGGAGTACAAAAAGGGAGGGGCCAGAAAGGGAAGCCTAACAAGGAAGGTGATTAGGCAGATTGATTAAAAGCAAACCACTGGTTTGAAAGGATATAGCAAAAGAAGAAAGGACAGAACTAGGAGAGGATATCAAAATGCTGGGGAATACACGAGTGAAAATCATAACTTTGAATGTGAATGGGATGAATTCACACATAAAATGAAAACAAATAGGAGAGTGGATTAGAATCCAAAATCCTACTATATATTCTCTACAAAAAACACACCTGAGGTGGGTAGACACTCACAAGGTGAGAATTAAAGGTTGGAGCAAAATCTATTGGCCCTCAACTGATAGAAAGAAGGCAGGAGTCGCAATCATGATATCTGACAAAGCCAAAGTAAAAAGAGATCTGATTAAAAGGGATAGGGAAGGTAAATACATTCAGATAAAAGGGAGTATAAACACTGAGGAAATATCAGTAATCAACATGTATGCATCAAATGGCATAGCATCCAAATTTCTACAGGAGAACCTAGTGGATCTCAAGGATGAAATAGATGGAAAACTATAAGTAAATTAGGTGAACACAGAATAGTATTCATGTCATACCTTTGGGAAAGGAAAGATTTTAAAACCAAGCAAGACTTAGGAAAAAATCATAAAATGTAAAATAAACAATTTATTTTAATTTCTTTTTTATTTCTTTTTTTGGGGTTAAAATACTCACTTTATTTCCCTCCCTCTCCTCCACCCACCCTTCCTGCAGCAGATGCACAATTTCATTGGGTATTACTTGTGTCCTTAATCAGAACCTATTTCCATGTTGTTGTTTGCACTAAGATGTTCATTTAGAGTCTACATCCTCAAACCTATCCTTTTGACCTATGTATTTAAGCAGTTGTTTTTCTTCAGTGTTTTTACTCCCACAGTGTTTCTTCTGAATGTGGATAGTGGTTTTTCTCATAGATTCCTCCAAATTGTTCAGGATCACTGCATTGCCACTAATGGACAAGTCCATTACATTTGATTATAACCACAGTGTATCAGTCTCTGTGTACGATGTTTTTCTGTTTCTGCTCCTCTCATTCATTCTGCATCAATTTCTGGAGGTTGATCCAGTCCCCATGGAATTCTTCCACTTTATTATCCCTTCGAGCACAATAGTAATCCATGACCTATATATGCCACACTTTGTTCAGCCATTCCCCAATTGAAGGGCATCCCCTCAGTTTCCAGTTTTTTGCCACCACAAAGAGCGCAGCTATGAATATTCTTGTACAAGTCTTTTTCATTATTATCTCTTTGGGGCAAAAACCCAGCAGTGCTATGGCTGGATCAAAGGGCATACAGTCTTTTAGCACCCTTTAGGCATAGTTCCAAATTGCCCTCCAGAATGGTTGGATCAATTCACAACCCCACCAACAATGAATTCATGTCCCTATTTTGCCACATTCCCTCCAGCATTCATTACTTTCCTTTGCTGTCATGTTAGCCAATCTGCTAGGTGTGAGGTGATACCTCAGTTGTTTTGATTTGCATTTCTCGGATTATTAGAGATATAGATATTTAGCACCTTTTCATGTGCTTATTAATAGTTTTGATTTCTTTAACTGAAAATTGTCTATTCATGTCCCCTGCCCATTTATCAATTGGAGAATGGCTTGATATTTTGTACAATTGATTTAGTTCTTTATAAATTTGAGTAATTAGATCTTTGTCAGACATTTTTGTAATGAAAATTGTTTCCCAATTTGTTGCTTCCCTTCTAATTTTGGATGGATTAGTTTTGTTTGTACTAAAAAACCTTTTAATTTGATGTAATCAATATTATTGATTTTACATTTGGTGGTTTTTTTCTAGCTCTTGCTTGGTTTTAACGTCTTTTCTTTCCCAAATATCTGGCAAGTATACTATTCTGTGTTAGCCTAATCTGCTTATATTTTCCTTCCTTATATTCAGGTCATTCACCCAATCTGAGTTTATCTTGATGCAGGGTGTGAGATGTTGATCCAAATCTAATCTCTCCCATACTGTTTTCCAATTTTCCCAGCAGTGTTTATCAAATAGTGGAATTTGGTACCAAAAGCTGGGATCTTTGGGCTTACCGTAGACTGTCTTGCTGAGGCCACTTACCCCTAGTCTATTTCACTGATCCTCCTTACTGTCTCTTAGCCAGTACCATATTGTTTTGATGACCACAGCTTTATAGTATAGTTTGAGATCTGGGACTGCAAGGCCTCCTTCCTTTGCATTTTTTTTTCAGTATTTCCCTTGATATCCTTGATCCTTTGTTCTTCCAAATGAACTTTGTTATGTTTTTTTCTAATTCAGTAGAAAAGATTTTGGTAGTTCAATGTGTATGTCAGCCACTAAATAAGTAAATATTTTGGGTAGGATGGTCATTTTTATTGTTAGCTCATCCTTCCCATGAGGAATCAATGTTTCTCTAATTATTTAGATCTAGTTTTAATTGTGTGAAGAGTGTTTTGTAGTTGTGTTCATATAGTTCCTGTGTTTCTCTCGGCAGAGAGATTCCTAAGTATTATCTAGGGTGATTTTAAATGGAATTTCTCTTTCTAATTCTTGCTGCTGAGACGTGTTGGAGATATATAGGAATGCTGATGACTTATGTGGGTTTATTTTGTATCCTGCAACTTTGCTAAAGTTGTTGATTATTTCCACTAGCTTTTTAGTTGATTCTCTAGGATTCTTTAAGTAGACCATCATATCATCAGCAAAGATATCTTGGTCTCATCATTGCCAGTTTTAATACCTTCAATTTCTTTTTCTTCTCTAATTGCTAGTGCTAATGTTTCTAGTACAATGTTAAATAATAGAGGTGATAATGGGCATCGGTGTTTCACTCCAGATCTTATTGGGAATGCATCTAGTTTATCCCCATTGCAGATGATGTTGGCTGATGGTTTTAGGTATATACTGTTTATTATTTCTAGGAAAGACCCTTCTATTCCTATACTTTCTAGTGTTTTCAATAGGAATGGGTGTTGTATTTTATCAAAGGCTTTTTCTGCATCTATTGAGATAATCATGTCATTTTTGTTCATTTGCTTGTTGATATGGTCAATTATGTGGATGGTTTCCCTAATATTGAACCATCCTTGCATTCCTGGTATGAATCCTACCTGGTCATAGTGAATAACCCTTGTGATGACTGGCTGGAGTCTTTTTACTAATATCCTATTTAACATTTTTGCCTCTATATTCATTAGGGAGATTGGTCTATAGTTTTCTTTCTCTGTTTTTGACCTGCCTGGTTTTGGGATCAGTACTGTATCTGTGTCATAAAATGAATTTGGTAGAACTCCTTCTTTGCTAATTCTGTCAAATAGTTTGTATAATATTGGGATTAGTTGTTCTTTATATGTTTGATAGAATTTATTTGTGAATCCATCTGGACCAGGGATTTTTTCTTAGGAAGTTCTACGATGGCTTGTTCAATTTCTTTTTCTGATATTGCATTGCTTAGGTAATCTATTTCTTCATCTGTTAATCTAGGCAATTTATATTTTTGTAAATAATCATCCACTTAACCAGATGGCCATATTTGTTGCCAAATAATCGGGCATAATAGTCTTTAATGATTGCCTTGATTTCCTCTTCATTAGAGGTAAGGTTTCCTTTTTCATCTTGGATTCTGTCGAATTGGTTTTCTTCTTTCCTTTTTCTAATTAGACTGACCAGTACTTTGTCTATTTTATTTGTTTTTTCAAAGTACCCGCTTCTAGTCTTATTTATTAAATCAATAGTTTTTTGACTTTCAATTTTATTAATTTCTCCTTTGATTTTTTGGATCTCTAATTTAAGTCTCCATCTGAGGATTTTTAATTTGTTCACTTTCTAGTTTTTTAATTTGCATGCCCAAAACATTGACCTCTGCTCTCCCTAATTTGTTAATATATGAACTCAAGGATATACATTTCCCCCTGAGTACTGCTTTAGGTGCATCCCATAGGTTTTGAAAAGATGTCTCATCATTGTCATTTTCTTCAATGAAATGATTAGTTGTTTCTATGATTTGTTCTTTGACTAACCGGTTGTAGAGAATTTTATTGTTTAATTTCCAATTAATTTTTTATTTACCTCTCCATATACCCTTACTAATTATTATTTTAATTGCATTGTGATCTGAGAAGGTTGCATTTATTACTTCTGCTCTTTTGCACTTTTTTTTGCAATGATTTTATTCCCTAATAAATGGTCAATCTTTGTGAATGTACCATGCACTGCTGAAAAGAAGGTGTATTCCTTTTTGTCCTTATTTATTTTTCTCCACATATCTACTAACTCTAATTTGTCTAAGATTTCATTCACTTCTCTGTGAATCTTAAAACTGTTCAAACTCTACCTTAAAACTTTTGGTTAAGGCGATTCCCATTTAAACAATGGAGGTACTTGATCAGGAATGTATTGGGAACTTTAAAATTACTCCACTCTGTTTTTACCCAATTTACTTATGGTTTCCTTCTTTATGTTTAAGTCTTTTACCCATTTTGAATTTATCTTGGTGTAGGGTGTCAGGTGTTGATCAATTCCTAATCTCTCCCACACTATCTTCCAATTTTCCCAGCAGTTCTTATCGAATAGTGGATTTTTGTCCCAAGACCTGGGATCTTTGGGTTTATCGTATACTGTCTGGCTGAGGTCACTTGCCCCCAGTCTATTCCACTGATTCTCCTTTCTGTCTCTTAGCCAGTACCAAATTGTTTTGATGACTGCTGCTTTATAGTATAGTTTGAGGTCTGGGACTGCTAGGCCCCCCTCATTTGTGTTTTTTTTCATTATTTCCCTTGATATACTTGATCTTTTGTTATTCCAAATGAACTTTGTTATGGTTTTTTCTAAATCAGTAAAGAAATTTTTTGGGAGTTCCATGGGTATGGCACCAAATAGATAAATAAGTTTGGGTAGGATGGTCATTTTTATTATATTGGCTCGTCCTACCCATGAGCAGTTAATGTTTTTCCAATTGCTCAAGTCTAGTTTTAGAAATGGGTGAAAGACTTAAACATAAAGAAGGAAACCATAAGTAAATTGGGTAAAAACAGAATAGTATACATGTCAGACCTTTGGGAGGGGAAAGACTTTAAAACCAAGCAAGACATAGAAAGAATCACAAAATGTAAAATAAATAATTTCGACTACATCAAATTAAAAGGCTTTTGTACTAATAAAACCAATGTAACTAAAATCAGAAGGAAAACAACAAATTGGGAAAAAATCTTCATAAAAACCTCTGACAAAGGTTTAATTACTCAAATTTATAAAGAGCTAAATCAATTGTACAAAAAATCAAGCCATTCCCCAATTGATAAATGGGCAAGGGACATGGATAGGCAGTTCTCAGATAAAGAAATCAAAACTATTAATAAGCACATGAAGAAGTGTTCTAAATCTCTCATAATCAGAGAGATGCAAATCAAAACAACTCTGAGGTATCACCTCACACCTAGCAGATTGGCTAACATGACAGTTATGGAAAGTAATGAATGCTGGAGGGGATGTGGCAAAGTAGGGACATTAATTCATTGCTGGTGGAGTTGTGAACTGATCCAGCCATTCTGGAGGGCAATTTGGAACTATGCACAAAGGACGATAAAAGAATGTCTACCCTTTGATCCAGCCATAGCACTGCTGGGTCTGTACCCCAAAGAGATAATGGACAAAAAGACTTGTACAAAAATATTCATAGCTGCGCTCTTTGTGGTGGCCAAAAATTGGAAAACGAGGGGATGCCCATCAATTGGGGAATGGCTGGACAAATTGTGGTATATGTTGGTGATGGAATATTATTGTGCAAAAAGGAATAATAAAGTGGAGGAGTTCCATGGAGACTGGAACGACCTCCAGGAAGTGATGCAGAGTGAGAGGAGCAGAACCAGGAGAACATTGTACACAGAGACTAATACACTGTGGTATAATCGAACGTAATGGACTTCTCCATTAGTGGTAGTGTAATGTCCCTGCACAATCTGCAGGGATCTAGGAGAAAAAACACTATCCATAATCAGAGGACAAACTGAGGGAGTAGAAACACCGAGGAAAAGCAACTGCCTGACTACAGCGGTTGAGGGGACATGATAGAGGAGAGACTCTAAACGAACACTCTAATGCAAATACTAACAACATGGCAATGGGTTCGAATCAAGAACACATGTGATACCCAGTGGAATCACGCGTCAGCTACGGGGGGTGGAAGGGAGGAAAATAAAATGATCTTTGTCTTTAATGAATAATGCATGGAAATGATCAAATAAAATACTATTAAAAAATTACTCCACTCATACTTAGGCATACTTTAGGAGAAGATAAAGTTGTAAATTCCTTACTGAACAATGAAAAAGTACTTAACTCATACTTATAGTGAGGCAAAAGCCCTTAAGCTAGGTCTATTTTTAGATCTAATACAAAAGGGTGCTAAGTACCTATGAAGGTCAAATTTATCACTAAAAGGTCAGGCAACTTGCGAGGGGCAAGTTTAGAAAAGAGGTGTGAAGTTTTAGTCTACTCAGGTGTGAATTAAGAATGGTCAGTTCTGTGGAAAGCATCTACGGCGACTGGTAGATGTGAAAATTTAGGGGAGGTGACATAGGAGAAAATTCTCTTAAAAAGGAGGTCAGGAGCTGAGAGTGGGGGTCTCTCTCAAGCTCTCTGGGTCTCTCAGGGCTCTCAATGGAGCTCTTGGTGGCTGAATTTAGGTGAGCTCAGGACCTGAACTGGAGGGTCTCTGAACTCTGGAGTTTTGCTTGGAACAAATCTTGTGGTGAGTGATTAAAGAATGACTTAGTTTTCTCTCTTAAAGAGAAAGGCCTAGGCCAATGGCCTAGGCCCTAGCCTTTTCCTGTTAATTCCTCTTACTCTGTCTCTTTCCCATTCCTTAATTCCTTCATTTATGTTAATTAAAATCTCCATAAAACCAAGCTGAGTTGGGTATTTCATATTTGGGAATTTTTCCCATGGTGACCACTTATTTTTGATATAAAATAGAGATGCTAAAATTATCTTTACAGTTTTGGCAATTCAAAATCTTGAAACCCATATTTTCATGGTCAAATCTCTTACCTCTTTCTTATTCTTTTTTGTTTGTTTGTTTGTTTGATTTATCTAGTTCTGATAAAGGAAAGATTGGGTCTCCCACTAGTATAGTTTTTCTATCTATTTCATCCTTGAGGTCCACTACTTTCTCCTTTAGAAATTTGGATGCTAAGCAATTCGGTGCATACATGTTGAGTACTTATATTTCCTCATTGTCTATACTGCCTTTTATCAGGATGTATTTACTTTCCCTATCTTTTTTACTAGATTTATTTTTACTTTGGATTTTTCAGATATCATAATTGCAACTCATGCCTTCTTTTTATCAGTTGATGCCCAATAGATTTGGCTCCATTCTCTTATTTTCACCCTATGTGTATCTATCTTCCTCATGTGTGTTTCTTGCAGACAGCATATGGTATGGTTTTGGATTCTAATCCACTCTGATATTCACTTGCGTTTTATGGGTGAGTTCATTCCATTCACATTCAGAGTTATGATTAGCAGCTGTGTATTTCCCAGCATTTTGATTTCTACTCCTAGTCCTTCCTTTTCTTCTTTCACTATTTCCTTCTACACCAGTGTTTGTTTTTAATCAGTCCCCCTAGTTTCCTCCCTTATTTTACTTCCCTTTCTACCCCCCTCCCTTCTTATTCCCCTCTTATCTTCTTTGCAGTCTTTTTAAAACTATCCCCACCCTCTCCCTCCCTTACACTGCTTCCCTCCCCACCAATCCGTTTGTTACCCTTCTACTCCCCTATAGGGTGTGAATCTATTCCCTGCCCCAATGGATTGGATTGCTCTTCCTTCTTTGGGTCAATTTCAATGCACATAAGAGTTGAGTATTTCCTGTCTCCAACCTCTTTATCCTTCCAGTGTATTGATGTTCTCCCCCCTCCCACCATGAGCTTCTTTGTGACATATAAATTTACCCCCTTTTGTTTCTTTTCCCATTTCTTTTAGTATTAACCTCTTTTTTTAGCTCTAGTTGTATATATATATACATATGTATATATATATACACATATATATATACATATGTATATATATACACATATGTATATATAAATGTATATGTATTTATGCATACATAAATCTATATATGTATTTTTGTCTTGTCATGAGAAGCCATGGCTGCTGTCTTCAAAAGTGGCCAGACCACATTGGCAAAACTATAGTCTGTTCTGGGTGTTCCGTTTTAAGAATATTACTGAAAAATGGAAGTGGATTGAGCAATGAATTCCTTCTAAAGCCTCCATTGGTGGAGGTCTCCAAATTTTTCAGCTAACTTTCATTTCCCATCAGCTGCTCTGCTCAGTTTTGACTCCACAGATGTCAAGCTTCTCCTAGGATAAACTAAATCTCATCATTATGGAGGTTGATTCAATATTGATTCTCATCACCTCAACAGCACCCTCCCTCGCCTCTCCCCTCAAATTGGGGTGACAGAAGGCAGAGAAATAAACTCTTCCTCAAACCTCCCTTTATGGATGGCTGAGACTTCCCCCCCTAATTCTAATTTTTCATCAGTTTCTCTCATGGTTTTAATTCTAAGAACCTCATACCTTTTTGCCAAGTATTTTCTCATGTCCTTCCCACTTCATTTTTCAGCTTCCTTTTGTGTATTTTCTTCCAACACTAGATTGTAAACTCCTGCAAAGCAGGTACTATCTTTGATTTTATTTGCATTTGTGTCCCCAGCGCTTAGCCCAGCATACAGTACACAGTAGGTATTTATTACATGCTCATTAACTATTCCCTTTTAATTTCAAGGAGAATAACCTGAATGATGTGGAAGACTGGAATGAAATCCATAACAAAAGACGTCAAAGGATCTAAGTATTTGCTCTTGTCCTTCCTCCATGCCCCCATCATGATCATGGCTCCAGGAATGGAGAACAACTAAAATACTTTCTGATATGGCCTCATTGGATTAGGTTGGCATATTCTCTGATCCCAAATCACCTGTATTGCTCCTTCAATTAATAAGCATGGTAAATCAGATATCCTAATATAAAAAGGTAAATTGGAACATGATCTCAAACACTAAGACTTGATGAGATGAAACCAATGAATGCAAGATGGTCCTAAAAGTAATATCTTATTCAAAATGAGCAGAACAGAAGAGGAAGATGTTTCTTAGTGTTGTATAATAAGTTAAATTTGTGTGTGCAAATCCAGTACCCAGAATGGGCAGAAGAATATGTCAGAATATAATTATATAAAGAACAAAGACAGAAGCATCATTATCACTAGATTATACTATTGACTGCCTGGATAGAAATAGAAAAGGATACAGTATTCATTGGAGATTTCAAATTTTCTGGATATTACCTTGATCTATCCCAATGTTTTTAGCCCTTCTTCAATCAGCAAGAAGTCTTTTGTTTCCAGTTCTTTAGCAATACCCAAAAAGGACTTTCAGTGTGTCTAGCACCTTTAGTTTTAACACTGATACTCCCTTACCTTGGAATTCACCTTGGAATATATATATATATATATATATATATATATATATATATATATATACATATATATATATATATGAATCAGGTGTTATGGGCATTTTAGTTCCTTTTAAAGCCTTATTCTGGATTGCTCTCAAGAACAGCTGGATATTGGATTCCATTGAGTTCCACCAAGAGTATGTTATTATGCCCATCCTTCCATAACCCCTCCATCACTAACTATTACCATATTTGCCAGTCATTGTTGTGAAATAAAGTCTCAGAAATGTCTTGATTTGCAATCCTCTCATTAGTGATTTGGAGCAATCCCTTATATGAATCTTAGAAAGTTCAGTTATTCTTTTGAGAGATGGTTTTATATGCCTTTAATAACAAGAATAGCCTTTGTGTCTGATGTTAAAGACTAACTACACACACACACACACACACACACACACACACACGCACACACAAATAGAGAAAGCACATTCTCTGCTCTTGCTGCTACTTTGGTGACTCTCTTTAAAGTCTAGTTCTCAGAGGCTAAGCTCAGTTGGAGGCTTCAGATGTGGTTGAGAGAGAATTGTTGGAGATAGAAGGACTGTGTGTACCCAACGAGAATGGCTAATTACCCCCATGCAACAGCTGGTGAGAGCTGACAATGACAAGTGCATGGAGGAGTATACTGGGTAGAAACTCTTAACTATTTTGTAGTGTTACACATCAGTGACAGCCTCTCAGGACAAGGACTTTGGAGTCATCATAAAAGTCCAAGGAAGACATCTGCTCATATAGAGCCATCTGGGGAATGAAGGTACCACTAGACTGTGGGGGGAAAGAAGAGACTACTAAAAGGAAAAGGAAGCTGAGGCAAATGATTAAATGGTAATCATCTTATTAATCACTCAGAGATCACTGTCATACCCTCACCATGGATCCTATTTGATAAGCTAGACAGTTCAACTCTGAAACATAACCCAGGAGGCAAAGGTTTAAAGAAGGTAAAGAGATCATTAGGTGGGAAGTCAAGAGAATTACATTGTAATCTCTATTTTCCCATTGATTTGCTTTATGATCTTGGAATAGTAATAACCTCCCTGGGCTTCCAATTTCTATGCCAATGGAGAGATTGTGTTAAATGATAGTACCTGACTATTCTTTCTGAGCAATATTAAAGTTCTTATTCAGTATGATAAACAGGAGCACATGCTCCTGTTTGAGTTGGTTGTTAAATTTTCTATGTGAGCATTTACACTTCATAAATTGGCAAATGCGACAAATCAGAACTTCATTTATTCTTCTGTTCATTATCTATACTTAAGAAAATCATGTACACATATAGTACTTATCTAATATTTTTCTGTCTCATGGAATGAGGAAATGAAGAAGAGAGGGAAGAAGGAGAGGAGAAATGGAGGAAGGAATTTGGAACTCAAAATTTCATTGAACAAATATTTTTAAAATTACATGTAATTGGGAAAAAATAAAATAGCATAAAAAAGTCACAAGCTACTACATTTCAAAATTAGAACTTGAATCTAGGTCTTCTTGCCTCTAATTCTAGCTCTATGTGCCTCCCTTATTTTTTTAAGAGGAAAATTAGATGTTTGTTAGATCATTTTAAAAATATAACTATTTGTACAAATGCATACAATTATTACTTCCATTTTGAAACCAACTCTCCCAGTGAACTCCCTCTTCCACCCCCATCCTCATTATCCCTGAAATATATTAAAAAGACCCAGCAAGATGGTGCTTGGTTTTATTAATTTTTTAAGCCTCAAAGACATTGTTTTTGCTGTGCCTTTTTCATCCTGTTATTCCTCAAATGTGGTGTAATTTCTACATTGTTACAATAAATGGAAAATATGATCAGATGGTCTTCAGGACTCATTAGTCAGATTAATATTTGCAAAGCAAATAACCTGAAATTTTGGCAACAGTAATACAGAGGTTTAAAGGAATTAAGGAGCAGACTTCTGTTTGAGGAGAAATTAAATAGGCCATTTCCTTTGGAAAATGGTGGGGGGCTCGAATTTGCATAATATTTGTCCTACAAACATCTTGGAGGGCTAACAGGAGACATCAGCCTGCTGATTATGACCTCAGAAAAATCAAAGGATTGTGAGCTAGAAGAGACTTTTGAAGCCACATATATATTCTAATTCTCTTATTTTATAGATAAGAAAACAGATACAAGAAACTGAAATGATGTGGCTAAGTTTTCATGGCTATTTACCATGAATCACATCTGGATCTTCCATCAGTCATCTTTCTACTGTATGCTGGACTTCAGATGCCGAGTCCTGAGAACACTGCATAGCATAATGGATTTGGCCAGTTCTTGTCATTCCCAAGTGACAGATGAAGAACCTGAAAGTTCAAAGAATTTAAGCCTCTTGGCCAACTTAACAGATAGGAAGGATCTTAGCAGGAATTAGAATTAATGATACTACTCCATAATTACACGAACCTTGTTCACTCAAGAGCTCATGCTCTCACTTCCATATGTGATCTTTGTTTCTGTCTCTATGTTGCTAATTGGGCCCTAACGTCAGTTGCCTAAAGCTGGAAATGACCCCATAGGTTATTCAGTTCAATGTTCTCATTTTACAGACAAATAAACTGGGGCCTGGAATGATAAGTGACTTGTCCAAGGTCACAGAGATAGTAAATATTCAAAGTAGAATTTGAACCCAGGTCTTCAGATTCCAGAATCAGTGTGCATTCCCTTATACCACACTTCTTTTCTCATTGTTCACTATCATATCCAGTCAGAAAAAGAACAAAGAATAACAAAGGAGTAGTAACTGTAGGGGATCTATTTGGCAATGGTGAGGCCAGTGGCTTTATCTATAAAGATGATCCCTGTGTTGGGAAAAGCAGGATTCTCATTACATCCAGATAATGTCCTCACTCCCTTTTTTGTTATTTGGTTGTTTTTTCAGTTGCCTGACACTCTGTGACTCCATTTGGGGTTTTCTTGGCAAAGAAACTAGAGAGGTTTATCATTTCCTTCTATAGATCATTTTACAGATGAGGAAACTGAGGCAAATGGGGTAAAGTGATTTGTCCAGAGTCATACAACTAGGATATGTCTGAGGCAGGATTTTAAATCATGAAGTTGAGTCTTCCTGATTCAAGGCCCAGTGTACCACCTAACTGCCCCCATTTTTCTTTACTGGTTATCAAAAGGTCTCCACAAATTGAGCCCAACCTATCTTTCCAGTCTCATTTCCCACTATCACCTTATATATTTCCACTCTAACAAGATTGAACACCTCATCACAATCAAATGTTCTATGTACTTCTCCCACCTCCACATTTTTATTCATATTATTCCCTAAAATTCCCTTCCCATCCCATCAGTAATCGACTCTGATATGGAAGTCAGTAATCTCTACCCTGACAACTTTCCTTGAAACCCATCAGGATCCATTGTGTTCCTCCTTTCTTTGAACTAAAGATAACCTTTAGAATTTGTGTTGTTCCAATGATATTAGTGACCTACTATCTTGTGAGAACTCTTATAGACTCATATTTTTGTTAAGCCTTATGTCAGTCTTAAACTGAGTCTGAATTCTATTTTCCTAAGCAATATGAAGAAGTGGAAAAACTACTAAATTTAGAGTCAGTAGATGTAGGCTCAAACCCAAATGCTGCCAATTACTAGCCATGTGTCTTTGGTCAATGACATCAAACCTCCAGTCCTCAGTTTACTCAACTTTAATAATGGGATAACACCAAGACCCCAGAATGTTGTGAATGTTTAGTGTTTAGTACTACTTTGAGTCTAAGTTCCTTCCTGCAAAAAAAGAGGTCTGTAGATAGAGAACTAAGGAACTTAAGTCCACTGCTTTCATTTAAAGATGAAGAAACTGAGTCATAGAAAGCTTCGGAACTTTCTATCAGAAAAGGTTCCAGAGGTAGCAACTTGAAGAACCATTTGCTATTCAAACCCAAGAATATTCACTGCAAGTCTAGTATATCTCTCTCAGAGTTGTAAAACCTACCTCCCAGGACCACAGCAAAGGTCAAATTAGGGCATAGGTATGAATTGCTCTGCAAAGTGTGAGCCATCATGTATATGTAGGCCATTGTTGAGTCCTAATAAAGAGCAATTTAATTGATATTTTTTCTCCATTCAGACTATGAGCTGAGGGAAGACAGGGTTCCTAGCTTATCTTTCTCTTGTCTCCCTCAGAGTGTTCAGCACAGGATTTAGCATAGGCATGCAGACAGGTTGACTGAATAAGAGAATGGATGGCTGAGTCTGCACATGCCAATCATTCCTACTGCCTCTATCTACCATTACAATCGAGAAAAGGCACTATGCATAACTCAGTGACATATCTTTCATCCTCAAAGCACTGACAGGCTTTGAAGAAAGAGCCCATCTGATTTTATCTATTTTCCAGATGAAGAAACAGACTCATCAAGGTAAAGTGATTTTCCTCAAACCAGTAGCTAGGCAGGAATCTTTAGGGCCCATTCCCTGCAGCTCTGCACCTTCAGTAACAAAACAAACAAAGCCAAGTCCTTCAAAAAAAAAAAAACTTTGCCAATGACTTCATGTCCTTGACCGGAGCCACGTGGGTACATAAATATATTATCAGAGCTAGAAGAAACCATGGATATCAGTCAGACCAACCCCATCATTTCACAGAAGAGGGACCTGGACAGTAGAGAAATGATGGGCCCAAGGTCACAATGTTAGCCAGTTGTACTTCCCAGGTTATCACCAAACCAATGAGTGCTCTATTGTCAGCACAGCTATCTAACCACAGCAACCAGTGGATCTGTAGAGTTGAACTTCAAAGAACAATGAAGCTCTGTCTGTGGTGCTGAATGTCCACTGATTACAGCTAAGGGAGCACACAAATGCCTCTGGGAGGAAGCTCTGACCAATTGACAAAGCTAAACCCTCATGTCTCAAACTTTCAACAGACACAACTTCAATGATAAAACCTCAGCAAGGAACTCAAAGCATCTCTGGTATCTTGAAGACAAGAGCCTTCCCCTGAAAGCCAGGTTTTCTCAAAGAGTTGCCCTGCTTGAGGTTCCATCAAATGAACTATTGTTGGAGCTAAGCATTCTGGAAAGCCTCACTCAAACTCATTTGAGATGTGTATGTTTCTCTCTTAAAGGGATCGAGGCATTTTCTTTGTTCCTTGGAGAACAAATTTCCCTTGTGACACTCTACAGACATATTATTGGGTTTGGAGCTACAAGACCTGGTTTCAAATCCCAGAACGACTATAAGTTCTGTATCTCTGGGAGAGCTATTTACCCTCCCTTATTCTCAGTTCCTGTGTCTATAAAAAGGAGAAGACAATACCTATACTACTTTTTTTCATAATAAAGGGAAAAGGTGAGATAATGCATGCAAAGTGTTTTGCAAAAAAAACAAATGATAAAATGGAATACAAATAAATATTTTATTGTAGTGACTTTGGCCCGAAGTCATGATAGCTCACTAGTAAAGACTTCAGGAAAGCCTTAACTGAAATGCATATTAACAGTGAGAAAGGAAGAAAATGATAAAATCATTCTGTAATAAGAAGGATTTATGATATACAAAAGTCACTATTCAGGAAACAAGTTATACTCGCTATTTTGATTTCATGAAATCTCATACACTTTTTGAGGCTCAACTTCCTCCTCCAAAACAGCAGTCAAAGTAGATGACTTCCAAACACTGACATACTATGTCTGTAGTCTCTTCAAATATAGCATTCTGCATTTTAAGATCTTTCTCAGTTAAAATATCCTCCATTCTAAGTTCATTCTCAGCTCTGATACTCTATATTGCAGGCACTGGAATTCTATATTCTATATTCTAGGTCCCTCCTAGCTCAGACATTCTTGCATTCTTAGAGCCTATTCTATTATTCTCAAACAGCATGTCTCTGCAGTAGAAAAGCTGAATATAATCACTTTGGGGAGCTCTGGGTTAGAAGAATTACTGGGACAGATTAGTGAAGAACAACTCAAAACTGGATAAGACATTTACCATGTGGTTGGCTCTTACTGCCTATATCCTAATCTACAACTCTCTCTTCTACAATTTGTCCACAATCTAGCTCCTCCAGGAAATTATCTAAACTATAAAAGATAATTCACCAGACTGTGCTTTTCTCCACCATCCCATTTCCTTCCTAGCACTCTTGCAATATCCCCTTTATTATCCTTACTCTGAAATCATTTGAAAACTTTCCAATTTAACTATGATAGGATGAATAAGAATTACTTTGGGCATTCTGACTATCTTTAAGTAGTTGGCAGATAGACAGGCTGCAACACTTTGTCAATATGACATTACCATCCATCATGGCTAAGGTTGGCCCTGCCAGGGTGGGGTCTCTGCTATTAGACATCAAAACTCTTCCTAGTCTGCCATACCTGGAAAAGACCTTGTAGTATAGAATGATAATATTGGTAAGGACCTTGAAACAGAATATCAGTCCTGGGAGTTACTTTATATTACAGACTGCCAGAACTGGAAAGACCCTGAGAACAGAATATCAGGCCTGGGAATTACCTTGAGATGTAGGATGTTAGCATTGGAAGGAACTTGAAGATCAAACTCTCCCTTTTATAGGTAGAGAATCTGGAATTCAGAAGAGGAGTAAAAAATTTGCACAAGGGTGCCCTGAACTTGTGGCACAGTCAGAACTAATGCTCAGACTCCTAACTCCTAGTTCAGCATTGAACTTTTTTGAGATCATGTGCCCAAACTACACTTCAAGCCACCTGTGAACCCCCTACATTGCCCCAGAGAGTGGAGGGAGTAAGTGCTTGTATTTGGCTGCTGGGCAGAGAGGTGGGACTTGTGAAAACTATCTTCAGGCACAGTGGAGAGGGGGGGAAATAGAGCAGCCCCCTTCATGCCACCAGGGCACTTGTGCCATACCTTCAACAACACAGTCCTAGTTCATTGCATTTTCCCCTATGCTTCATCATTTATTGACAATATTCACCACTTCTTTCCAATGCGACATCTCAATATCCCATTTGAATTATTCAGCCCTATCTTTGTTTTCTTAAACTCCCTAAAACTATTTCTCTCCATTTGGCAAATGTCAGGTGAGCCTAAACCCTCTCCTCAGTGAAATGGAGAAATAGGATGAGCAAATTTTTATCTCTGCCCTTATAGAATATGTAGTCTAAAATACTGAGGAGTCAGGGTGTTGTATTGAAAAAGAACTGGATTTGGAATCAGAAGACCTGAATTTAAGCCCTGGTTTCTCTATCTGTAAAATGAGAGGGTTGGACTAAATAAATCCTAGCTGTGACATCCTATGTGCTAAATGTTTTAAAGTAGGTATCGAGCAATCATCACATATTCTGAACATCAACTATGTTCCCATCATCAGTATACCAAACTGCAACTTTCTTGAGGCCAGGAATGGTTTCATTTTTCTTTTTTTCCCCAATGTGTAGCATGATGCCTTGAACATAATAGGTGCTTTATAAACATTTGTTGATGAACTGATTTGCTAGGGGAAAGGAATGCTAAATCTAGAAGTAAAAGATAAGGTCTCCATCCTTTGGGATTTTATGGTTTTATTGAGAAAAAAGAACAAATACACATAAAGTGATTAGGTATAATGTGGGACAGTTTATAACCAAATACAGAATCATGTAAGAGAGAGTACATGTCATTGGTGGTCAGAGGAAGTAGATATTACAAGGACTGAGAAAAGTCTAGAAAAGCTTCTTGAAAGGGATAAAGACTGAGATAAACCCTTGAAATAAAGACTCTTGGCATTAGATTATAAGTTCATTCAGTTCAGAGGTGTCAAACTACCAGGCAGCTCTTAAGCACAGATTAAAATATAATTGATAAATGCTCAACAAAATAAATAAAAACAAAATACCACATGAATAATGTTCCTTTGTGGTTTTCTCAGTCAATATGTGAACAACACAGATCTATTTTATATTTGAGTTTGACACCACTTATCTAGTCTAATTTTGAGATGAAACAAATTTCCCATATAAAATAACTCAGGATCACAGATGAATTGAAATGGTCATTTAGTTCAACCTCAGTGGGAATCTCCCAATAACATTCCTGAAAGGTTATCACTCAGGACCCACCTGGGAAGATTACCTTATCACAGTGCATAGTATGAGTTATCTCTCCAATCCCATTATCCATATTGAATTCCCAATGAAAAACGGACAAGATGACCAGTCTGAGGATTTTACAGCCTGGTGGAGAAAAACATAGGAAGAAAAACTAAAAATAGCACTGTTTTTCTATCATGAAGGACACTGGTCTGCTGGAACATGAAGAGGATTCCACTATCATCTAAAAGGAATCATCTTTCTGTATAAATCCTAAAATCACTGATATAAGCATTGGAAGGGACTTTAGAACAGAGAATGTCAGAGATGAGAGGGGCCTTAGAACACAAAATATCACCTTGGAACATAGAATATCAGAGCTTAAAGGGAACTTGGGATATAGAATGCCATTGCTTGAAAAGATTTTAGAAAATAGAATGGCTGTGTGACCCAGGGCAAGCCACTTAATTCCAGTTGCCTAGCCTTTACCTCTCATCTGCCTTTGAACCAATCAGTTCTAAGATAGAAGGTAAGAGGTTTACGGGGAGAAAAAGAAAGTAGAATGTCAGAATTAGGAGGAGATAGAAATTGAGATGAGGAAACAGAAATTTAGAAAGAAAGGTTAATTCACATAAATTGCATAGGTATCAGGTATAGAGTCGGACTTGACCCCTGATTTTGGATTCCTGATGTATATCCTGCTACAACATGCATCATCACTCTTTTAACATCTCCACTTCACCAATCTGTCATTTTAAAACACACATTTGATTGGTGTCTTGTGACTTTACATCATATTTGTTTCTTCAGGAAACCCTCTATCCCTCCAGAATGAAATCCAAACCACCACCACCATCGCCTTTGTAGCAAAAACATTAAAGTAGAAAAAATGTCCATTACCGTGACAGCATCTGATTCTGTATATAACATTCTCTGTTAGTAGTCTACCATACACACTCTCTTACATGGGAAGGAAATCAAGTTTCATTATCTGTTCACTAATGAAGGGTTTTTTCCATTACCCAGAATGAAATTTCTTTTATAGTGATCTTTTCATTTAGAGTGCTAAAATCATTCTATACACTGTTATTTTTGTTCCACAGATCTTTGCATCAATTCAAAGGCATCATCCCAAGTTTCTCTGAACTCCTTAAACTCAAAATGCCCCAATACACAATATTCCATTACAAATTCTCAGGATTCTTTTTCTAACATTCACCAAAAATGGGAACCCATTTTATTTCCAATTCTTTGCTGCTTTCCACTGTCTCATTTCTTCAGTTTGGGACCCTCATTCTGAACAGGCTTGCTCTCTGCCTCTCACTGTCAGAGATTTGAGGAACGAAAGGGCTCTCCCCACTAAGGAGACTAAGTTATATATCATACACACCTCACTTTGACTTTGATTTCTGCCTGTTTATGATTTATGAAGCTTTCATTCTGCCCGTCACATTAAACAAGCTTGCTAAAAGAAGGAGAAAGCTTTTAGCTGCAATGTGAGGACAAAATGCACCACTTTTTTATCACTTTTAAAAAAATATTATTCACTAACACATTGAATTCGACAACCTGGAATAGTGGGAAGAGTTCTGCTGGGACATGAAGGTAGAAAAGTTGTGAAGAAATACTGGCTTCTATCTGTGTCTACCTGTCTAACTATGTGACCTTGATTAAAAAAATGAAAATCATTTCGTTTTGACCTATAGTGATCTCAGAAATTATTAGTATGGACATGAACAATTACCTTATCTTACAAATGAGCAAACTGAACCCCAGAGAGTAGAGGCAGTTGTGTTAAGATCACAAGAAAAGGGAGTGGTAGAATTGAGATATTTGCTCTGCCATCTGACTCAAAATCCAATGCCCTTTCTATTGTGCAACACCCTCTGACCCTTAGTCTCCTTGTTTCTAAAAGGATTGTAGGAGGTAACATGATCTGAGCTTAGTGGAAATAGTGGCATCTGGGAGGATGAATTGAAGAGGGAGAGTATTCTAATCAAGAGGGATAGAATATGTAAAGGCTTATCTCAAAGGATACTTATAAGGAAAATAGCTTATAAATTATGATAGAAATCATAATTGACATTGATATATTGATTCATATCATATCCCTTACACAGAGGTGCTAACACATATCCATGGTTGGATATGTATATAAACAAAGTATGGGGAGCCTCTGAGGGAATATGCCTCTTTTTTAGAAGAAAGAGGGTAGTTCCCCAGAAAAAGATTCAAATGAAGGTCAAAGTAAGACCAGGAGCCACAATTTCTCATAAAGGCAAAATTTAAGGAGCCTAAGTCCTAAGTAAGAAAACTAAAGATATCAAGGCAGAGATATCCAGAGAGAGAAATAAATAAATATATATAAATATATCTGTGTATAAATATACATATATATATATATAATGCACAATATGAGTCTCCCAAACTCTAGTTTCCTCTATTTTAAGGGTTCTTTCCCCAACTCTGCGCTGCATTGACTTAACTGAATCATCAGAGATCAGTTCTCATATGCTCCATCTTAACCATGTTGGTGAAGCTGTCAATTCCAACACTTTAAAATTGCCCCAAAATGTGACCATCACTGTGAGAGAAACTGAGAAACAACAAAATATTCTTGTATTTCAACAGCGTAAGACCTCAGTCATTCCCCATTACTATCTTCCCTTTCTTTTAAGGGTACTCACCATTTCATCTTGGATGCTTACTTCCTGAGCAACCTTGGACAAATAATTTTAGTTACTCAGTCATCTACAAAATGAGGGGATTGGATCCCATGATCTCTGAGGTTCCTTTAAATTCTAGATCTTGGGATCCTTTCAATTCCCAGAGGCTCATGAGCTTGGAATCATTCTATGTTTTCCCTTCTCACTCTTTCCGCTATCCCTATGGTGGCAAACCTATGGCATACATGCCAGAGGGGGCACTTAGAGCCTTCTCTGTGATACACATGCAACCCCATCAGAGTTTGCCGGAGTTTATTACTAGAAAGCCAGAGGGATGTGTGACTGGGCTTCAATCCTAGCCCTCTCCACAGGCATTTGAGGACACTTCTCATATTACCCACTCCTCTAAAAGGTTCATCATCACTACCCTATTCCATTTCCAATCACTTGCCAAATCCTTTCAAATTAATTGCTATGAAATATCTCCCACCCATCCCTTTCTCTCCATTCACAAAGACAATTTCCAGTTCAGCATCTCATGAACTTTTTTGCCTAAACTTAACCTGCCTGGTTGGTTTCCCTGAAACTGGCTTCTTTCACCCCAATCTAATCAATCAATTACTAATCAACCAAACAAATCAAGCATTTATTAAATGCTTATTATGTGAAAGACAAAGCAGCCCAGTCCTCAGGGAATCTATATTCCATTTTGCATGCTTCTACCTAAGTCACGTTCCTAAATTATAGGTCTCTTTATAAAACAAGAAGCTTATCTGACTCCCTATTGCCTTTAAAATAAGGAATCAACTTCTCTAATTGGCATTTGGAGCCCTTCATCATTAAGTTCCTACCTATCTTTTCAGGATGATCAGACATTACTCCCCACTTAATTTATGTTCTACTCAAACTAGCCATCTTGATGGGGCCCACATATAGCATACCATCTCCCATCTCTGTGCTTTTGCATAATGCATCCCTCATAACTAAAATATTCTCCTTCTTCAGTTCCTCTTTGAAGACACCTTCAATTCCTATCAAGGTCAAATCATGTCATCTCCTACATTCCTTTGTGGACTACTTTCACTTGTTAGTGCTTTCAAAAATAGCTTTATTTGCTGTATCTACATGTTATGTTTATATGTTTGTGAACTTTTTCCTCACTAGAAGAATGTAAGCTTCTTGAGGACAAGCTATTTTTTAATTGATATTAACTGCACTTAGCATATAGTAGATGTTTAATAAGTTTCTGTCAATTTGAGACATAAAGCTTCTCACAATACTCTTATGAAATAAATAGAAGTATCTCTATTTTTTTTAGATTTCCTCAAAGAAACTAAAAGAAGCAATGACTTGATTAAAGTCATATAGCTCTGTCAGAGCTAGGATTTGAATCCATGTCTTCTCATGTCAATCAACAGTTTTTTGTCACTATACCAAAATCTCGGCCCTTAAGAAGACTATTATTACAGCTCTTCCACTCACCATGTGTCACTTAACCTCCCTGGGCCTCAGTTTCCTCACCTGTAAAATGAAAGAAAAAAATCTAGATGGCTTCCAAAGTTCTTTCCAGCTTTTTAGCTATAAGGGAACAAAATATATACTGCTCAGTTCCCCAGAGATAAATATGAAATGAACCAAACAACCAAAGGATCCAAGACAATGAAGAGCTAAGTGTTCAGTATCACAGTAGGTATGGAGGCAATTTTTACCATTTTCCAGATGAAGAAAAGGCTGTATTTAGACAAAACTCTTTTCCCTCAGTTTGGCATCAAGGCAGGACCTGAAGCCCAGTCTTCTCACTCACTATCAAACCTCATTTCCTTAAGTTTGGTTTCTTCCCAAATAATTACCCATTATCTTAAAGAGAACTCCCTGGTCTGAGCACTGTATTTATCTTCACAAATTGTCTTAATTTAGTCATCATGAAGTTTAGTCACTTAGAGTGACTTTTACAGATGAAGAGACTGAAACTTGCCAAGGTAGCCTAGCCAGATATGTACCCAACTGGTCCTGAAACCATCCCACAGCATGTCAGCTCCTTGCAGTCAGAGGCTGATTTCAAAATTGTGCTCTTATCCCTGGCACATAATACAGCATTTTGTACAAAGAATGTGCTAAATTAATATTCATCAAATAAAGGAGGGTAGTCAGAATCACTTATTTTTATATCACTTTCAAGGGTCTTCTTTGCAGTTAAACTCACACATATGAACACATACAAATATATATGCATATACACCTAAACACTCACACACACACACATTAGCTTCCATGTAACAAATCTCTGTTGATTTCCATCAGCTCCATAAAAACCCATTTTTGTACAATGTTCATTTTCCTCAGGCCCTTGCTGTCTATAAGCGCTAGGCTGATAAACTAATCCCAACTTGTGTAGCCAAGAAGTGTCATTAATTTTCTATATAACCTTGGGCATATCACTTGCCTACTCTGAATCTGATCCATCTGTCAAATGTCTGGGTTGGACTAGATGGTATTAAAGGTCTTTTCTAGCTCTCACTATGAATCTATGACTTCTGTTACTAAAAGCTCAGTACTTCAAGGTAAGTCATTCATCTTTAACAGGATCCTTCCTGGAAACAATCTCTATATCCAAAAATGGTTCTTAATGGTAAAAATTTTCCAAAATGTGACAGGTGAGGGAGGTGGATATTGTTAATTAAGAAATTTTCAAAATTCCCGAAATAAATGTTTTAAAGATGGGGAAATCGAGGCTTAGAGAGTCTGCCTTTTCGTAGTACACTGAGTCATGATTCCCACAGCTACCCCAATGAAAGATGCTAGAAATCTGATGTTTTAAACCCAGTATATGGGGAGGACTTACCTTTCCCAAACATGAAGATTATTCCCACTCCTATAACTCACAAAACACTTCTCTGATACTTTGACCATGTAGTGTTAGTGTCTGGGCATCCTGGGCTTGCCAGGAGGGCAAGCATTAGATCTTACCATCAATTTTATTTCTCTTCCAAGGTCTAGCTCAATACTCTTCATAGAATTCTTTCCAGTACTAGGTACATACTTCTGAACTGTCACTAAATGAGTGAATTAATAATAAAGGACAGTGGGAAAATGCTGTCCTTGCATCAAAAGAGGTAGTTTATGATTTTTCCTATAGAATAGAATAATTGAGAGTTTTTTTTCTTAAAGAAATAACAATGTCCTATATTTCTTAAGCTCTTCAATGTCCACAAGCCACTTTCCTCACAATAGCCCAAAGAGTTAAATTATACAAGGATTGTTTCTGAATTCAAAGGAGGAAAATGACATTCAGAATATTTGTGTCTTGCTCACAATCTCACAGTTAGTAAGTGTTAGCCTTAATATTTTCTAGTCTTCTGGTTCCAAGTTTTGACCACCAGATTCTAGATCTCAAGCTGAAAGGTTCCTGAAAGGCTGACTAACCCCTTCACCTTACAAAGGAGGAAATTGAGGTCCAGAGAAGTCATAGAATCATAGATCTAGACTCAGAAACTAGCATGTGCTAACCTCCTTCATTTTACAAATGGGGAAACTGAGAGCAAGAGAGTTTATGGACATAGGATATTAGATAAAATCATGATGTCTGACATTTACACAGAACTTGAAGGTTTTCAAAGAATTTTATACATGGTTTATTTTTAGATTCTCACAACAACCCTGTGAGGTAGATATTATTATCATTACCATTTTACATATGAGGAAATTGTTACTAAGAGAAATTAAATGACATAGGTAGGTTCCCATACCCTGAGGCCAGATTTGAACTCAGATCTTCTTATTTCTACTCTGAGTAAACTATACCCCATTGTACCTAGTTGCCTCAAATGACTATAGAGATCAAAGGGTCTTCCGAGGCTTTCCAGTCGAATCTGTCATTCAGTCATTTTTTTAATTGTATCCAACTCTTCATGACCCTATATGGAGTTTTCTTGGTAAAGATACTAGAGTGGTTTGCCATTTTCATCTTCAGCTCATTGAACAGGTGAGGAAACTGAGGCAAAAATGGCTAAGTGACTTGTCTAGGGTTACACAGAGGTAGTAGTGTCTGTGACCAGATTTTAATTCATGAATCTTTCTGACTCCAGGCCCAGCACTCTATGCACAATGACCCCACATAGCTGCCTATGGGTGATGGAACTGAGATAGGTTTGAATTGAGATCTTTTGACTCCCATTCCAATGCCCTTTCCACTTTGCCATGCTGCTTCTAAAAAAGAAAATCATGATTCTACTAAGGATTGGACTCAGGATTCCCTGGATCCCTAGAAAGCACACATAACATGTAATCATGGGAAAAAGCCTGTCCAACAACTGCATGGTACAAATAGATCCATAGGATGTTAGAAGCCTGAAGGAAACTCAAAAATCATTTTGTCTGACTTCATCATTTTATATTTGAGGGGAAATGAGTTTCAGAGAGAAGTTATTTTGTTTATGGATACAGAATTTTCAAGTGAAAGAACCAGGATTCAAACTGAATTTTCAAAATTCTAAGTTTCACATTCTTTCTGCTATGAGATAAGGAAAACTAAGGTCCAAAAAAAAGCAGCCTGTAGTGTGAAGAGTGAATCGAATTCTCTTTGTCTATCAATAAGCAACTTTTAAGTTAATCAATTAAAAACTTGCCAATTAATGTAAGAAATTAAATTTAAGTTTTTATGCTAAATATGAAAGTTCTAAAGTAATATTGTGGTCGCCAATTTAAAAAATTAACTCTTCAGTTATTGACTCTGTTAGCTGCTCTTAACAATTTAGTTTAATAGAGATATAGTAAAAGAGAAATGTAGGAAGGAAGTAGAAAGTATTGCCTAGTTAGATACCCTATAATTTCTGTCTGAAGAAGTACAGCTCACCATCAGGTAAGGGCTCTCAAGTCCCAGTCTCCACGTGCAGTCATGGTAGTCTCTTAAGCCAGGAGTCCCAACAGTGTCTTCAGCCAGGGCTGAAGGAAAGGAAGGCCTCTCTAGAACAAATCTCTCCAGAAGCCAGTAAATGAAGGCCAGCTACTCATCCAACAAGTCAACACAGGATCCTGGGAAAGAATCTCCTCCTTCAATCCAGCTTACCAACACTGAGTATCCAAGGATGAACTCCAAAGGAGAAGTGCTTTGGACAGGAAGTTCAGGACATTTTATAGTCCCTTTTCCACATCACTTTCTGTCCCTTCCTCACTTTATGGGAATCAGTCAGAGTCTTTCAATTTGCCTAGCACTGCCCAAGGAGTGGGCAGTGGCCTCTGGAGTTGTCACCTACTCTAGCAAGTGACTTGTGAACTCTCATACTTAGTGACTGGTAAGGTACTAAGTAGGGGTACTTGAGTTTTTGATTGATTAACTTAAAAGTTGCTGATTGGTAAGCAAAGAGAGCTTGATTCACTCTTCATAGTAGACAGTCACCTAGTTATCTGGTGATCCAGGCAAGGCTAGAATATAGGTCTGCCTGTGCCAGATTGCTTGTTCCCACCATAGCTCACTGATTTGGAATGGCATTGCAAAGAACTTAAATAACATGCCTTCAAACATCCAGTAATCTGGAAGCTTTCTGGAACTCACTTTCTATCCACCTGAATATGATAGTGGGTAATAACTTCTAACCACTACTTCTGAAGAAGTGATCTCCAGTTCAAAGTAAAGCTCCACCTGGTACAATGGCTCACTGGAAGTAGCTTGGCTCCCTGCTCAAATGGCATTGGAAAATCCACTTTTAAATGCTGGGTAGCCCAGATTGATTTTATGCATCATTTAACTCCTATCCCCAACACTCAGTCCAATGAACATTAGGAGGTAATTGCTGAAATTTGGTGGGATTCCATTATGTGCCGTGGGAGCCAGTGAAATCACAATTCCAGCAGAAGGGGGCATTAGGAAGCTGGAGCAGATATAGCTTTAATAGTCTATACTTGGACAGGACTCTTGGAGAAGTCTACCTGGGAGGCCATATATGGGCCTAGATCAAACACTCAGGGTTCTTCTACAGTTCAGTTTCAATTCAGCATGTATTCACTGACTACCTGCTAGTCAGCAAAATAGCTACAAATCTATGATGCTATATGTTTAGTACAGATGGGGACCCTGAAGGAGACACCAACATAGAAGGAACAGTTAATTCAGTTATATAATCCAGCAACTCTTCTTGCAAACCTGTGCAAATCACTGTGGGATATTTAAAAGATACATGGAATGTAGCTCCAGCCCTCACGAAATGTGTACTCACTATGGAAAAACAGGCAACAGCATGGTATCATGGATCTGGCATCTAAGCCAGGAAGCCCTAGGCTTCAGTTCTGTGTCTGATATAGACAAACTGGGTGACCAAGGGCAAGTCATTTACTTTATCTCTCAGTGCTCTAGGAAAGTCTTTAATACCATGAATTGGAAAGAAGGTGGTGACCTTCTTGGGTAGAAAAATTTCCGCAATGATACCTTCCAATACCAATAAAATCATAGGCCCAGTCCTTATTCCATTCCTTTCTTTATTGGATAGTCATTATTGGAAGGCTTGTGGAATGATAGAATTATTTGTATTATATTGGCATTGAATTGTATATATTGTATTGTATTGGCAGAGATGCAAATTGGTACAGCCATTCGTGAATAAAATTTGGAATTAAGCCAAGAATATGATCACACTACGTGTGACCAAGAATATGGTCACACATGTCATGTGACCCAGAGATCCTCTTGCTAGGTGTATTTTCTCAAGGAAGACAGACAAAAGGAAAGGCTCCATATATAAGATATACAGTTGGCATGCAAAGCCATCATTTCTTTTTGTACATTCCAGATTGGGAAGATGAAACTTAGAGAAGATCACAAATCCATAGGCTTTAAACTGGATAGAACATTAGATGTTATTCAGTCCACTCTCTTCATTTTACAGAATGAAAAAATTGGGACCCGTGAAGTTTAAGTGACTTGCTCAAGGTTACATAAGGAATAGAAATAATTCGTTCAAAACTTATAAATGACAAGAGCTGAGACTTAAATACAGGCAAGCAAATGATGTAGCCAATTCATTTTGTGTTCTAGTGCCCTGGCTAAAGAACCTGATTCCTTTGCTTCTTCCTTCCCTGTGTGCCCTAGTGGTACTCATACTTCTGTCATTACCCCACTGACATATGTGCTCTGTTATTACTGAAGCATTCAGGTTCTACTGATTGCCTTGCCTTTGCCTTACAGGCATGGATGATGAGATGTAGTATTTATAGCTCCTATCAGAGGAAAGGAAGTCAATAGTGGTGGCATGAGAATACACTTATTGGTGGTGCAGTGATCTTGGATATTTCTAAATTCTTATAGATGAATGAACTTACTGCCTATGTCCCAAACAAAAACTTAAACCAAAGAATCCCTCACTCCCAAGACAAAACAAAAGCCCAGAACCCAGACTTATGGCTAGAAATGAGGAATCAGCCAGTAGAGACACAATTCATTTCTGGCTCTTAATTTGGAAAGTAATGGAGTCTTTTCAAACATAAAGGCTGCATTAGACATCTATTAGACTAGGAAGTGAAGTGAGTGACCTGTTCAGAAAGGTTCTCACTCACCTAATTTCCCAAACCACAGAGGAGAAAGATAATGGCTCACGTTGTCTGACCCAGTAGTTAGAAAGAATTTCAGTTACCGCATTCCTGGTGACAAAGTAGCATAATGGAAATGCACTGAGTTGAGAGTCAAACGTCCTGCATACCAATCTTTTTCCTTCCATTTCCTTCTGTGGTTCTTCTGTAAAATGAGGGATTTGGACTCAGCAACCTCTGAGATTCCTTCTAGCTCTGGATGTTATGACCTTTCTTGGATTGAGTTGTTGTTATTGTTGCTATTCAGTCGTTTTTCAGTCATGTCTCACTCCTTGTGATCCATTTGGGGTTTTCTTGGAAAAGATACTGGAGTGGTTTGCCATTTTCTTTTCTAGCTCATTTAGTAAATGAGAAAACTGAGGCCAACAGTGCCTTGCCCAAGGTCACACAACTAGTAAAAGTCTAAGGCTGAATTTGAACTTCAGAAGAGGAGTCTTCCTGTGTCCAGGCCCAGACTCTCTCCACTATACTACCACTTCCCCTAGCTGCCAGGCTGAGTTATCTCCTTTTTAAAATGAAGAAATTGAATAAGGTAACTTGTTAGATCCATTCCAATTAAAGATGTGGTAATCAATTAGTTGTACTGGGGGTGGAGGGTACCCTCCATCCACCAAAGCAGATTGCAACCCTTCAGACTATAAGCAGATGGTCTTTTGTGAATCTCCATGCTTCTTCCACTCATTGGTCATCTCCCCCCTTCAAAAACAAAAACAAAAAACTAGTGATCAACATTCTGATGGTTAAATATTTAGCTAAGCTTCTCCTGAGATGACTAAATTATACCTCTTAGACCCAAGTTTGAAATTTTTCCTGCTTTGTAGGACTTATGGGAACTTATATGCTTTTGAGAAATTAGGATTCCCTATAGACTACCATAAGGAGGTAATGGGGATGGAGGCAGTGGTATTGCATAGCAGTTAAGGCACTGTACTTAGAATCAGGCAGATAGTTCATCTTGTCTTATCTTCTAGCTCTGTGATACTAGACAGGTCATTAAATCTCCCGGGGCCTCAATTTCTTCATCTTTAAAATGAAGAATTTAGACTAGATGACTTCTGATGCTTCCTTCAAATTGAATTTTCAGTCTTATTATCCTAAGATCTTTTTGTCACTTAAGATCTTTCTGCTTCAATTTCTTCATCTGTAAGATGATGGAATTGGACTTCATGCAAGTTCCTTCTGGCTCTGAATCTATAATCCTAGGAAAGGTGATGAAAATTATGGTAATGTCATTATGACCATTTTGTAGATGAGGAAAATAGAGGGTTCATAGAATGTTAAAGTTGGAAGAATGGTGGTCTATGAGAATTTAATTGCATTTTTAAGTTATTTAAGTTAAAAGTCACCCAAATCCACCAAATCATCTTATAAAATAAGCCAAAGATTAAGGAAATAGATTGATTGAGATAAATTGAGCTGTCAGAGTGAAGACTTGAACTAATAACTGACTCCAAATTGATGAACTCTGTCCATGGTGCTACCCTCTGAATAGACAAAGAAAAGGCACTGGATACCATCCCAGAATGTCTACCTCTAGATGTCAAATCTTCAACTTTCTTCAAGGCTCAAATCAGGTACCACTTCTAATGAAAAACCTTTCCTGTTCAACCCAATTAATAATGTGTTTCCTCTTCTCAAATTACCTTTAATTTATTTTTCATCTTTTATTTTCTCCAACTTGTAATATGTAAAATGGAAGAGAGATTTCTGATATAGGAGAAAAGCGTGATAAAGGAAATGGAGTCTTCCCACTCTAAGGCAAGGATAGAGTGAGAAGGTGAAGTTGATGAACCAAGGAGAGAAGGAGAATGGATTTATCCTTTACCCCTTAGTACTCTCTGACAAACTGCCCCCTCACTATGGCTGCCCTCCCTTTGACTGCTGGGTTCTATGAAGGATCTTGTTGAAGAGACTTATGGTGATAAGACCTCTTCTTGGCGAGAGAAATGTCACTTTCTCTCCCCCTCACTCTCAAGTTTCCCTCTAGTAGTAGTTGAGTCATTTACTGAATTTTCTTAACTGAATTTATTGAAGGGAAACAGAAATAGGAACAGGGCAGATGAAGGGTAAGGAATTGATGTTCACGAAGGAAGGAGGAAGAAGGGGTCCCTAATTAACTAATATTCTTTCCCCCCAAAGTCAAGGCAGATCGGGTTTAGTTCACCTGTCCCCTTGGGGTCAGAATAAAGTGGACTCTGATTTTTGGCTGCACAGTGAGTGTCCCAAGTTCAGAATCAAGGAGGTAGATGGAAATCTTCCTTGTTAGACAGCTTGTGTTTCAAAGTCCTGTCCAATTAGCTTGTCTTCTGGTGGGATCTGGGTCAGGAATCACAGAGAAAGAGATCACTGGATCAAGGAACTAGCTAGAGCTAACCTTGCTGGTGTGTGTTACCAGGCAGAAGTCATTTTCCAAACTGCTTGATCAGCTCAGCTCTCCTCTTCCTCCAAAGTTCTGAGTTCCTTTTTTCACCCATCCCCCAGTGCTTTAGGATTCTGCAGCCCTTTCTAGTTTGTTTCTCTCCAAGATATCAAACCTTCTCTTACAAACTGTTTTTTGTTTTGTTGTTTTTTTTCATTTTTATCTTTATATCTTCCATGATTAGCACAGAACCTGGCACATGGTTGGTGCTTACTGTTTTTTGATTGAAGGATCAGTGAAATCTGTGACACCATCCCCATCATCATTTGTTGATTTCTCTGGGGTTTTTTTTAATAATGTTGCTCCCTAGAGATGGAAGGTCCTGGATTCAAATCTAGGTTCAGACTGTGCTAGAGAAAGAACGTTTTGCAACAAACTGAGTGGTGCATACATCAGAGTGAGTGGCTGACAGGAACATGTGACTAAGAGTCATATGGGAGCCTAAGACTGGAGATCTGGGGAAGGTTCTATGCCCCAACTGACAGACTTCTCTCCTGAAAGGACCTTGGTTGAAGACTTGGGAAAAGAGATTTCTGGCTTTCTCCTAATAACAACTGAAGA
This sequence comes from Monodelphis domestica, assembly GCF_027887165.1. Taxonomy (NCBI): domain Eukaryota; kingdom Metazoa; phylum Chordata; class Mammalia; order Didelphimorphia; family Didelphidae; genus Monodelphis; species Monodelphis domestica. The sequence continues at coordinate 97,482,831 of NC_077231.1, forward strand.
AAGATATCTTTGAATCTGGCTGCTGGCAGCTTGAGTAAAGAAGACTGAAGACTCATTTCACCTCTGAACATGTTTGGACACTAAATCAACTAAAGATCCTCGCCCATTTGATTGGACTCCTTGTGTGAGATTTGGCTATTGGAAAAATTACTGCTTAGCTTAATAAGATAACCTATAGATTTTCTCCTAAAACCCCTGTTCCTTCCTCCCCTTCCCAACCAATAAATCTGAATTTTTTATGTTCCCTTTTGTTCATTCCTCACCAAATTCCTATCATAACAAGACACATCCTAGCTGTGTGACCCTGGGCAAGTCATTGAAACCTTGATTGGCTAGCCCTTACCACTCTTCTGCCTTTAACCTAATTTAATCAATAACACAGTATTGATTCTAAGATGGAAGTTGGGGTATTTTTAAAAAAAGAATAATAATATGGCTTCTTCCTCTGGTATTATCTCCCTTAGCCTCTATAAGCCTCAGTTACATCATCTATAAAATGAGAAATAGTATTTCATTCAAAGGTGTGTTTTTGTAACTCTGAATTCGGAGCATTAACTAAGGCTAGGCAGTTGAAACTTTGTCTTAGAGCCTATGATTTTGGGAGTGACTGATTACCCCCACTAATACTCAATTCTAGGATCCCCAGAACTTCCTCAGTGGGGAAGGGAGGAAGGGAGGCAAGAGGGAAGCCTTCCCTTCTTATTCAGACTGTACAATCGTATCTAGGAGCAGCTTCAAGAGACAATTAGTGCCAGTACAGAATACAGCCACCTACATTGTAAAGAGAAGGAAAAGCTCCCTTGGCCCTCAAATATCACCCTCCACCCCCTCCTCTGCCCACCCCCAAGATCAAAGGTTCCTGAGCTTCCACTTTTAAAGATTTGTGGCAGCCTCTTTGAAAAGGCAAGTTGGCTGGAGAGAGAACAGGTGGAACTAATTGATGCTCAGTTGTCAGTGATCTCTCCTGTCTGTCTTCTCTTTATGCTGGCAGAAATTCTCTCTCAAGCAGAAAGTAGGAGAACACTTACATGCCTGGGGTGGAAAAGGAAGCCCAGGAAGGACACAAGAATGGAGCTGGGATTCACTGAAGATAAATGCTTCCGAATTTCCCAGCTCTGCCACCTCCATTCAGGATTCTAGGAGATGACCCATGCCCTTCTGCTTCTATCTCTCTTCTGTGTTTTTCACACTCAATTTTTAAATGATGGCTGTTGGTACATCTAGCATATCTTCCCACGAGGCTGTGAGCTTCTTGAAGACAGAACCTATACTTTTTGCATTTCTGGACCTTGCTCTGCATGCAGAGAGATAGGGAAGCTGGATTTGCAGTGGTAGTGAAGGTGAAGTCTCAATTCTCTTAAATTGCATTTCTCTTTCTATTCAGGATTTGAAGAACAATTTCCCATAATCATTTGTACTTTTCAAGGGAAGCCTGTGACTACTCCCCATCTCATTACTTCATTCTTCCCTGGTCACTACTCCCACATATTGTTCCCAACTTTAAAATACAAGCTCCTTAAAGAAAATGAAGATCTGTTTGGTATTTGCATCCCAAATCCTTGGCAAGGTGCCAGACAAATAGTAAGCACTCAATCAACTTAGTTGTTGTTTTATTCAACCATTTTTAAAATCTGATTGTTTCATAGTCTTTGGCCCTTTTTAACAAGAAATTGGTTTTTTTTATTAAACCATTACTTTCCATCTTAGATTCATTACTAAGTATTAGTTCCAAGGCAGAAGAACAGTCAAGGATGGACAATAGGGGTTAAGTGACTTTCCCAGGATCACACAGCTAGTGTCTGAGCTAGATCAGGGAATGGTTTTTGATGTCACTTATTTGCATTAATGTTCTGAATATTTTGCATATGTGTCAATGCATGTAATACTAACTGCCATGAAGCCCTTTCATTTTTCCCCAGGGTCTTAAAGAGACTGAAGGGGGGCAGCAATGTGATTCAATGGATTGAGAGCCAAGTCTAGAGATGGGAGGTCCTAGGTTCAAATCTGATCTCAGACACTTCCTAGCTGTATGACCCTGAGCAAGTCCCTTAACCCCCATTGCCTAGATCTTACCATTGTTCTGCCTTCAATACACAGTACTGATAATAAGATGAAAGGTGAGGGTTTGAGAGAGAGAGAGAGAGAGAGAGAGAGAGAGAGAGAGAGAGGGAGGGAGGGAGGGAGAGAGGGAGAGAGAGAGAGAGGGAGAGAGGGAGAGCACCACAGGCAACCAATTGAAGGCTGATAGCTCTAAGCCAAGTAAGGGATGCAGCAATCTCCATGTTAGGCAAACTGGGCTTGCTCAGATAAGACTGGCTTACATGTATAATATAAGGAGATATTTCTCAATGGAGCTCTAGATGGTAGGAGATGATGGGTTGCCCTCACACAAAGCTTACAAATAAAGACTGGTTGACTACTGACTAGTGATATTAGAACATGGATTCAGTACTGCCTAGACAAGTTGCCCTTTGAGATCCCCATCTCACCCATTCAATCATTCATATATTCATTCATTCATTTAAAAAGTAGTTGTGGGTTAGCCAGGTGGCTCAGTGGATTGAAAGTCAGGCCTAGAGACAAGTTCACATCAGGCCTCAAATACTTTCTTGCTATGTGACCCTGGACAAGCCACTTAACACCCACTACCTAAACTTCACCATTCATCTGTCTTGGATTGGTTCTAAGCCAAAAGATAATGGTTTGGATTTTTGTTTGTTTGTTTGTTTGTTTAAGTATTTATTAGTCACTACTATTATGTGCTAAGTATTGGGCTACACAGCAGAGATGCAAAGACAGAATCAAAATGATCTTTGCCCTCCAGCAGCTTACACTCTGTAAGTTGGGAACAATATATAAGGACGAAATATATACCAAATAAACTATTTTTGGGGGTGGAGACAGTATAAGCAACTGGAGATGGATTAGGACAGGTCTTCTACCGGAAAGGAGCCCAGAGATGCTAATAGGGGAGTAGATTCTCTTTCTGTTCTCCCAATTCCCAATCCCATATAATTATTCCACATGGGCCTCCGAGGTCCCCAAAAGTGTGTGGCAGCTTCTTTCTGTAGGTGATTCCCTAACAAATCACCAAGTCAGAGTCCTGGGTCCCTTCCAGCTCCTAGAAAGTTAGGATAGTCATTGCCCTGGAGGCAAAGGAGAGGGAGATGCAGTTAAACATAAAATCAAAGCTAGCAGCTCAGTGATGGGGAGCCAGGGTATTATGGGGTGCTGGAATCCCATGAATGCACTGACAAGAACATGCCCCTGCTCTAGGAATTAGTCGCTTCATTAGCAACGGTGAGGCTCAGTCAGGGAAGTTAATTAAAGTCTGCAGCCCGGCACAATCAGAGAGGAGCCTTGATGATGTAGCAACTCCTGGATGCTGCTCTGTCATGCACGCCTGACCAATTAGATTTGGTTGTCCTCTTTCTTTCCTCTGTTGAACTTGAGACAGACAAAAAGCTTTCCTTAAAGGGGAAGCACTTAACTTCCTTGTAATATTTCATGGAAAATCCTATCCTAACTCAGTTTACCTGCCATGTAGTAGATACATTCTACTTGTGCTAATTGTCATTCTGTAGAAGTTTCTGTTTCCCAGAAATCAGCTAATATGTTCCTGGTTTGACCACTAGAGTTAGAGAAGGCAGGTAGGGCTTACCCTGGGCTCATATGTCTTTCTTCAGTCCTTCTGGGTAAAATCAGGGAGGGAAGATTTCAGCCAAACATAGGTACAAAGCCTCAGTTATTTTTTCCCACTCCTAGAAATTAGATTCAGTGAAAAAACAAACAAATCAAACCCCATCTGTGCCTGTTCTTTTCCACATAATCCCTAAGCTTATAAAAACCACTTGGGGGTGGGAGTGGCTCTGAGTAATAGTCTTATCTATCAAAGTATAACTCTGGTTGGTTTTATCAGAGATGCACAGCATCCCTGCCTTCCAAAGCAAGAGTTTGGACTCTAAGGTGAATCTTTATTTAGTCTAGGGGGCCTTAACATTTTATTAAGTGTCCTTGGGCAGTCTAGTAAAGCCTAGTGACCCCTTCTCAAAAATCCTGTATTTAAATAGAAAAAATAAAATTCATGGAGTTCAAAGGAAAACAATGGCATTGAAATATAGTCATATATACATATTATATATACTATTATATACATGCACATATAGACATATACACATATACATTATAAAACAAAGTTTCTGGTCCCTAGGTTAAAGTCTGGTAGGAACCAATGAGACCATCTTGTTCAATCCCCTCATTTTAAAGACAAAGAAACTAAGGTAGCCCAAGGTCACATCAGGCATAAGTGGCAGCTAGTTCTTGGTTGCAGAGCAGAGGAGTTGGAGGTAGTGGGAGCAGGAGATAGAAAAATTCAAATGGGAGGAAGTGAGGGCCATAACTATGATTGTGGTAATGAAAATGGAAAGGATATGAGGGATGCAAGAGAAAAATGATTGAAGAAATCACAAGGCTTGGTAGCTGTTTGCCTCAGTTTCCTCATCTATAAAATGAGTTGAAGAAGGAAGTGGCAAACTACTTTAGTATCTCTGCCAAGAAAATCCCAAATGGAGTCACAAAGAGTCAGACACAAGTGAAATGACCAAACAATGACACATCAAGGGTCAAGAGTGGCATCACCTTCTTGTCTTCCCATGTTCTGGGTTAGCTAAATATATTCTAAATAAATTTAAATTCTATTGTATCATGAGGCTTTGGTGTGTATTTCTCAAAATTAATTCAGTTATACAATTTGGCTATTCCTTTCCTGACTCAGCACTTATACAAGTTAAAATATAATTTGGATTCAAAACACTTCATAACACAATTTCACACTGAAACTAAAAATATTAGAGTCTACAGTAAAGGAGGTCACACAACTTAAAACACAAGGATTCTCCTAAGGCCCCTTATTCAGTCAGCCAGGCATTCATTCAGCAAGTATTTATTGGCTCTGTGCTATAAACATTGGGAAGAAAGAGAAAATGAAACAATACCTGTCCTCAAGAAACTTGCATATTATTACTAGGGAGTAAAAGGTAAAGAAACAATATATTATGATAAGGTTATAGCTCAAAGGGGTCATCAAGTTCTATCCCTTCCTTTTAGAGAGGAAGAAACATGTCTAGGGAGGTTAAGTGTCTTGTTCCTGCTTCAGATATAAGTGAAAATGGCAATATTTGAAACCATGTCCTCAAACTTAGTATTGCTGCCATTTTCTCTTTGACAAAATAAGTACAAGATCATTTGAGGAGAGGGAGGACACTAATAAAGGGGCAAGATGAGGATAAGATCATCACAATGTTTCTAAGGAAATTGGGAGTACCAAGTATCAGAGGCAAGAAAGGATTTTTTATATAAAAGGCCATCCCTCTTTTCTAGCACATCTGATTTCACTTGGTAGATCTCCAAGCTTCTGCCACATACTCTTCTTTTTTGGGTGGAGGGGGAGAGGTTGAAAATTTTTATTTAATTAATTGATTTAGAATATTTTTCCATGGTTACATGATTCATGTTCTTTCCCTCCCCTACTCCCACTCCCCTCCCAGAGCAGTTTCACTGGGTTTTACATATGTCATTGATCAAGACCCATTTCCATATTATTGATAATTGCACTAGGGTGATCGTTTAGAGTCTACATCCCCAATCATATCCCATTGACCCATGTGATCAAGCAGTTGTTTTTCTTCTGTGTTTCTGCTCCCACAGTTCTTCCTCTGGGTGTGGATAGCACCTTTCTCATAAGTCCCTCAGAATTGTCTTGGATCATTGCATTGCTGCTAGTAGAGAGGTTCATTACATTCCATTGTGCCACAGTGTATCAGGTTCTGTGTATAAGGTCCTTCTGGTTCTACTCCTCTCACGCTGCATCAGTTCCTGGAGGTTCCTCCAGTTCACATGAAATTCCTCCAGTTCATTATCCCTTTGAGCACAATAGTATTCCATCACCAACAGATACCACAATTTGTTCAGCCATTCCCCAATTGAAGGGCATCCCTTCATTTTCCAATTTTCTGCCACCACAAAGAGCGTGGCTATAAATATTTTTGTACAAGTCTTTTTCCTTGTTATCTCTTTGGGGTATAAACCCAGCAAGGATATTCTGCCACATACTCTTGCTGAGGATCTCCAAAAAAAGAATGGAGCTGGTAGGAGTCCTTTGCACCTATTCCTAATAACCTTGGACTTTTTAAAACCAATTTAATTCAATAAACCTTTATGAAGTATTTACCATGAGTAAGACACTGTGTTGAGTGATTGAGTGATAGAGAATAAAAGAAGGACGCAGGAATTAGACTTGTGGTTTTATTGGGATAGTGAATTCCCAGGTAAAGGAACTCCTACCAATGCAGCTTACCACTTTTTGGTCTTGAGCATTGGCTGGAACACACTGAGAGGTTAAAGGACTTGTCCAGGGTAAAGTAGACAATATGTTCCAGAGGCAGTATAGGTGTCCCTCCCACATCACAGGGGTTAGGGACACTGCAATGCTGGCAGTCTGAAAAAGCTGTGTAAAATTTTTTGGCCCTCCCTTTGTATCAGAGAAGAAATGTGATTTTTTTCTTTTTTCTTTTATGGGGTGTATACAGTAAAAGAAATTGTATATATTTGTGTTATTAAAAAATAAAATATATTAATGTTACATAATACTATACATATGCTTTATGTATTTATAAGTGTCTAAACTTTTTCAGGGTCATCTGCTGACCTTTGCATGTCATCTGTGGCTTCAAAAAAATCCCATTTAATTTTTTATGCCTCCCTGCAGTATATTGAAACTACGATGGGGAAAGTAGCAATGTAGAAGGGATAATTGTACTTAGACTCATGTCTTAGAGGACAAAGCAAAAACTATCCTAGCTCTGTCTCGTGGAGTTTCTGTGTATATGGAGAAGTCAAAATAAAAGTAACACCAAGGTGTATATGTCACTTTATGATTCCCTGACTGCTTTGCACAATTTATCAAATTTAACAAAGGCAGAAAAAAAGGTAAAGCATTATGAGCCTCATTTGGCAGAAGTAGAAATGGAGGCTCATAGTTTTCAAGGATGTTGCTAGACCATACAGCTAAGAAATGGCAGGATCAGTGACCCTCAGCAAGTCCCTTAACTCCTCTGTGCTCTAAGCCAGAAGTTCCCGACTGAATGAAGCCTACAACAATCCTCAGTGGGTCCTGAACCAAATTAAAATGTAACTGGGAAGTATTTAACAAAATAAAGATACTCAAAAAATACATTTTAAGACTGTCTGCCCTTTGATCCAGCCATAGCACTGCTGGGTTTGTACCCCAAAGAGATAATTAAAAAGACTTGTACAAGAATATTCATAGCTACACTCTTTGTGGTGGCCAAAAATTGGAAAATGAGGGGATGCCCATCAATTGGGGAATGGCTGAACAAACTGTGGTATATGTTGGTGATGGAATACTATTGTGCTAAAAGGAATAATAAAGTGGAGAAGTTCCATGGAGACTGGAACAACCTCCAGGAAGTAATGCAGAGCGAGAGGAGCAGAACCAGGAAAACATTGTACAGAGACTGATGCACTGTGGTACAGTCGAATGTAATGGACTTCTCCATTAGTGGCAATGCAGTAACCCTTAACAACTCGGAGGAACCTACGAGAAAAACCACTAATCCAAAGGAAACACTGTGGGAGTAGAAACACAGAAGAAAAGCAACTGCTTGAATACATGGGTTGAGGGGATATGATTGGGGATGTAGACTCTAAATGATCATCCCAGTGCAAACAACAACATGGAAATGGGTTCTGATCAAGGACATATGTAATGCCCAATGAAATTGTGTGTTGGCTGCAGAAAGAATGGGTAGAGGGGAAGGAGGGAAATAATGTGATTATTGTAATCAAGGAATAATGTCCTAAATTGAATAAATAAACTTATTCAAATGGAAAAAAATAAAAAATACATTTTAAATTTGAGTTAATGTAAAACTTTCAAGGATACCATAAGATTTAGTGACAACTCCACTCCCACCCCACCCCAGCCTCCATCCTGTTTGTATTTGTGTTTGACATCACTACTGTGTGCAACTCTCTAAGACCAGAAATTGCAAAGAACATACCAAAACTTGGTGGAGGGAGTTTCCTCATCTGTGAATTCCCTGTCTCTTTACTCTCTTCCTGGTTACTCTTTCCTCTCAAGGATAGTAATGATACAACTCTCTTGCGCATCTCCTCTCTCTGTCTAACCACTCTCATTCTCATTTGCTGGCTCATCAGCCATATCATAGTCACAAACTTTAGGTGTTCCCTAAAGTTCCGTCTTAAATCACTGCCACTGCCATCACTGTGGTCATGGCATTCTCTTCTTGTTTCTCTCTCTCTCTCTCTCTCTCTCTCTCTCTCTCTCTCTCTCTCTCTCTCTCTCTCTCTCTCTCTCTCCCTATCTCTCTCTCTCCCTCCCTCCCCCCCCCTCTCTTCCCCTCTCTCTCTTTCTCCCTCTTTTCAGTTTCAATCATATATAATCAATTGACTATTAGACATTTCAGACTGGATATTCCCTACTCTAATCTATTCTAATCACTATTGTTAAATTAATAATCCTTAAGCACATATCTGACTGAGTAAATCCTTCGGTCAGTTAACTCCAATGGTTTCCTATTGCCCTTAGAATAAAATTATTTATAATTAAATATTATTATATAAAATTATTGACATTGTTTTATGAAACCCTCAGGTACTCCTGAATCACCCTAGATAGGATAAGCAGGTTTTTCCTAAACTGAGCAATAAACCTTCAAATACCCAAAGATGTCAGTCTAGATGGGAGTAGTTGATAAAGTTCCTCTCATTGTATCTAGGCCTCTCCCAGGTAGTTCAGCCCCTTGGCTCCCTGTAAACCAATAATTTTTTATTCCTTTCCTCTGTTCCCTCAAGTGTATATTAAGACCCCAAGTTCTTCAGTTCATTGGAAATTCCCATGATGGAGATTTCCATTCTTGGTGCATTTTCCTGGAAACATTGTTCCCAGCGTCTCAGAACTTAGCTAGGTGTGGTCTTGGCGTTGTATGTGAGCATGACTCTGTGTGGTGACCATAAGACTTCTGTCACCCCTGTCCTGATTAAAGACTTGTTCTTTTTAGCTACTTTAATGGTTCTGTGTTTTTCCAGGTTCAAAATATTCCACATATATATATAAATATATATAAAATACACACACACATATACACTTGTTGCACCCTGTCCTCCATTAGAATGGAAGCTCTCAGCAAATAGAGACTACTTCCTTCTTTGTGTTAGTATCCCCCAGCTCCACCTAGCAAAAGTATTTGTGGGTTGATTGACTAATCCCTCAGTTCCAGACACTGTAGATATACAGACAAAAATAAAACACTCCCTGACCTCTGGGCTCTTATATTCTATCTGGTGTCAAAGATATTCCTAGTTGTCTTGGGTGATATCTCAGGTGCTTTTCTTTTTCTTTCTTTTTCCGCTCTTGCATTCACCCACTCTCTTTCTTCATCCAAGTAAGTCCCTTCCAGTGCTAAGGGTGTATAGTTCTTATTATAGCGGATGCTCTGGCTCTCAGATTCTCTTTTAAAAGAAATTTCACAGGGAGGAGAGAGCTCTGAAAGGAGCATGGAGGAAATGGAAGAACCTCAGGCCCTTCACAGTTATTTCTCTCTCTCTCCCATGCCCTTTGCTAACACCTGACTGTAATTTTTACACTCTGTTGGCCAGAGGGAAAATTGCCTGGCAACTGGTTCTCCCTATTATGTTTTTTTTGCCTGTCTTCAAACCTGAATTTCCCATTGAAAACAATGGTTGTTGTTGTCCCAGAGTCTAGGGTTCCTTTGGCTCCTTCATTTTATTTTCTCTCCCAAACAGGTGCCATTTAGATAGCACTTTATGACTTAACAAGTGCCTTCCACATATCACATTTGATCAGACTTAGGAGGGAAAATGATATAGGGAATAAGAAGAGTTTTCATCTTCATTTTGTAGATGATGAAACGGAGGTTCAGATAGGCAAGGTATCTTTCCTGTGGTCTCAGAGCACTGGTGGAGTCTAGGTCATTTAAGCAAGCTAGAAATATTTCTTAAGTACCTCCTATGAACCAGATTCAGGGCCCACACAAAGACAAAGAAAGACATAATTCCACTTTAAGGAAACTATGGAGGAGATAATATTCATAGCAAAACTCTCATCTCTCTGGAAAGTTGCACTGAATCCCAAATTACTTCTATAGAGAAGAAGAGGGGAAAGGGGAGAAGAAAGGATCATGCACATCTGTGAGTCCCCACCCTCTATGGAAATTGGACAAACACAGGTAGTTGATGAAGGATAATTGACAGAACCAAAATGGCTAAGCTGGCGTGGTTTAAGTAATAAACCAAAATGTCCTACTAGGTGGAGTCAAAGTGATGATAAATCCAAAGAAGTGGTTAAGAGCCATGAAACTGCCTGTAGCAAGGGTCGATATTGGGAATGGAGAGGCACATATAGAATTACAACAGGTAAGAAATTACTAAAAGCCTTGGTCATGGAGAATGAATATCAAATGATGCCTCTCCCTGAGATGAGATTGTTTCATGACTTCAGTATGACTGACACACCCTTCCTGGATCAGCTACTCTAAGCCCTATGAAGAATGTCCAGAAACAATAAACCATAGGTGAGCCAAAGTCAGCGACCATGGAGTGAAGTCGCACCATTATTCTGCACACCACTAGAATGGAATGGACATTTTATTATGCACAGGTGCAAGAGAAAATTGTCAATTAAAGACAATATAGATCTTAATAGTGCATTTTAAGATATAACCAAAAGTATATTTTTAGCAGAACAGGGACTGGGCATTGGGGGGGGGGGGGGGAATCAACATTAAAAATCGGTCTTTTTTTTTTTAGAGGGATTTTTTTTTGAGACCTCAGCTACAAAGAAATAATTTCTAATAGTGCTAGCCAAACCCCTATGCCTTTTTTCATGAGAAAAATCCATATGAAATCATGAGAAAATTCCAAGAGAAAAGGCCTGAGGGGTTTAGTAACTACCAGCTCAATAGGCAGTACGATGAGGTAGCCAAGAAAAGTACTGTGATGGTGAGGAAGGAGGGTTAGAGTCTGAGCAAATCTAGCTGCCTCTGCCATTTACTACCTCTGTCACCTTGGGCAAACCACTCACCTGGCTTAAGTGTGAGCTTCTTCATCTGTTAAATGAAGGGAGTGGACTGATGACTTCTGAGGTCCCTTCTAGCTCTGTGATTTGACAAGATGAGGCTTCCTTAGTAGAATCATAGCATCCATAAATAAATAAAAGCAGCAGCATGAAGTAGTGGAAGCAGGAATATCAGTGTTCAAATCCAACCAGTTTCCCCACCTGCTATAGTTCTATGATCACATGAAAAAAAAAAATTGATGAGCATTTGTTATACCTATTGTGTACCAAGCACTGTGCCAAGTGAATGATATCAACCAATAAGCCCACAAAGAACTTGGATGCTAGGAGATGACCCCTGACTGCCTTGGCCTGAGCATGTCAGGGTAGCCTCATTCAGTTGAAGGCACCACTGGAGCCCATTCAGAGCAAAGTGAGCCAGATAGTGAGAGGGGGGCTTCTAAACTAGATTATATACCAATGTGGGCCTGCTTTAGCCTACAGAAGAGAAGAAAAGATGGGGGAAGGAGTGAGACAACAAAGCAGCCTTCACATGCTTGAGAGCCCTCATGTGAAAAGATTCTGTTTCAAAAGTCAAAATTAAGAGTAATGGGTATAAGTGACAATGAGCAATATTTTTGCTCAAAATGAATAAGTGCTTTCAAATAGGCAGCAAAGTGATACAGTGGCTAGTACCAGGCCTGAAGTCAGGAGGAATTGGGTTCAAATCCAGCCTCACACCTTCATTAGTTGTGTGACCCTTGGAAAGCCACTTACTCTATGCCTCAGTTTTCTCATCTGTGAAATGCAGAAAACAGTATCATCTCCCTCAAGCGTTGTTGGGAGGATCAAATGAGGTCTTTTATAAACCTTAAAGTTCTCTATAAATTCTATTTCTAATTATAACAGAGAAGAATGGGCTGCCTCAGGAAGTTGTGGTTTCTACATCATTGGAAGTCCTCAAGCAGAAACTTCTTAAGCAAATGCTTGGCTTTTGTTTGTTCTGGATTGCTTGGCCAGTTAATCTGCTGAAATCTACAGTGTTGTTGTTGTTGTTGTTGTTGTTGTTGATGATGATGATGACGATGTTGTTGTTGTTGAGGAATGTCTAACTCTTCAGGACCCCATCTGGAGTTTTCTTGGCAGAGACACTGGAGGGGTTTGCCATTCCTTCTCCAGCTCATTTTACAAATGAGGAAACTGAGAAAAACAGGGTATGTGATTTTAAGCCTGTAAGTGTTTGAGGCCAGATTTGAATTGAGGAAGATGAGTCTTTCTGACTCTGACTCTGGGCCCAACTCTCTATCCACTGAACCATCTAGCTACCCTGAAGCCTATAGAATGTTTCTCTAAATGAGGTTTGAAAAGCATAAAGTAATCTTTATAGCATTACAATAGAAACCAATGGTATTGAAATATGGTTAGAATATTCCTGTTTATATATGGATTGGACTAGATGTGACCTCCAAGGCCTCTCCCCTCTCTGAGATTGTATAATATCAGTTGCCAAGTCTTGTGATTCCTTAAGTCATTATTCTCTTGCATCCTCTGCATCCTTTCCGTTTTCATGATCAGCATCCTATTTTGGGCCCTCATCACCTCCCATTTGGTCTATTCTCTCTCCTAGTCCCCTTTTCTCTGCTCTGCCACCAAGTAAGGAATTAATGCATATTTGAATGAATGAAAAAAGAAACCATTCATGATGGACAACTATCTGTAATGTACAATAAACATTGTATGTTCTGGGCATGGGAGTTGGGAGCAGTCAGAAAATACCTGAAGCCAAGAGATGGAGTACCTTATCCATGGAATAGCCAGTAGGCTAGTGTCATTGGATTGAAGAGTACATAATGGAGGGCAGCTAGGTGGATCAGTGGATTAAGAGCAAGGTCAAGAGACAAGAAGTCTTGGGTTCAAATCTGGTCTTAGTTACTTCCTAGCTTGGTGGCCATGGGCAAGTCACTTAACCTCTATTGCTTAGCCCTTACTTATCTTCTGCCTTGAAACTAAAACTTGGTGTTGATTCTAAACTGCAAGGTAAGGGTTTTTTTACACTCCACAGAGTGGAGAATAAGGTATAAAATTGAAGATGTAGTAAGTGAAATGGAATACAAATAAGAGAGAGAGGGGGGGGGAGAGAGAGAGAGAGAGAGAGAGAGAGAGAGAGAGAGAGAGAGAGAGAGAGAGAGAGAGAGAGAGAGAGAGAGAGAGAGAGAGAAAGAGAGAGAGAGAGAGAACGTCATTGCTCAAGAACATTCTAATGGCAAAAGACAATACACATAGACAGGTTCAGTTGAAGAGCAGATGTCAAGGATTGCTGGTCCACCATTTAACTAGAAACTGAAGCTAGTGATTCCCTGCTCATCAAAGCAGTTTCAGTGCCCATGTCCTCTTTGAAGATAAGCACTGGAAAGCCCTGGCCTAAGACTATTGTGACAAGGGGAGTTAATTCAAGGGCAGGAATAAAGTAGGTAGTCTTTGAGCTTTCCATGGAAGTGGGTGTCCAATTAGGAATGAGATATTTGTAAGAAAATAGGGGGTGAAAAAGATTTCCTAGCAGAATGGAGCAAGGATTTGGGATGGGTCTGCTGGAGATCAGTTACTCTCCTCTACTGTTGCAAGATGTCAAATTAATCTTCCCAATGCATGCCATTGATTAAGTCCAGGTATTCAGATTTCTATCTAGGTCTTCTCTTCCCTACATAACAACTAAGGAAACTGTGTTATCACTTAGATATCTACAAATCTGTGTAATCCCGTGTCTGTTTTGCACCTACTATTATCAATATTTGGAATTTGGATCAAAACTTAATCTTTTATCTCCAACTAGCTTTGTCATGTCATGTTTCCTTTTTCTCTTAGGCTACAAGTTACTATTGTATTGGTGAAAAGTCATCTAGAGGGGGATCTGAGAGGTAGAGATGGCAGAGAGGCAGTATAGTCCAGCCAAACCTGTAATACTAATTTATCATGTGACTTGGAGAAAGTTGTTTGTTCTCTCTGTGTCTTAGTTTCCTTTTTTGTAAAATGAAAGTGTTGGGCTCAATAGACTCTTAGATCTGTTCCAGTTCTACTTCTATGATGCTATGATCCTGGGCAATCATAGGCTCAGAGATTTAGAGTCTGAAGGGACTTTAGATGATATCTGGTCCAACTTCCCTCATTTTGCAAATGAGGAAACTGAGGCTAGAGATTTTTTTTTTTTGAAAATTTTTATTTAATTATTTTAGAATATTTTTCCATGGTTACATGATTCATGTTTTTTCCCTCCCCTACTCCCACCACCCTCCCATAACCAATATGCAATTCCACTGAGTTTTACATGTTATTAATATTTGCACCAGGGTAATCGATTAGAGTCTACATCCCCAATCATATCCCCATCAACCCTTGTGATCAAGCAGTTGTTTTTCTTCTGTATTTCTACTCCCACAGTTTTTCCTCTGAATGTGGATAGTGTTCTTTCTTGTAGATCCCTCCGAGTTGTTCAGGATCACTGCATTGCCACTAATGGAGAAGTCCATTAAGTTCGATTGTACCACAGTGTGTCAGTCTCTGTGTACAATGTTCTCCTGGTTCTGCTCCTCTCACTCTGCATCACTTCCTTGAGGTTGTTCCAGTCTCCATGGAATTCCTCCACTTTATTATTCCTTTGAGCACAATAGTATTCTATCACCAGCAGATACCACAATTTGTTCAGCCATTCCCCAATCGAAGAGCATCCCCTCATTTTCCAATTTTTTGCCATCACAAAGAGTGCAGCTATGAATATTCTTGTACAAGTCTTTTTCCTTATTATCTCTTTGGGGTATAAACCCAGCAGTGCTATAGCTGGATCAAAGGGCAGACAGTCTTTTAGCATCCTTTGGGCATAGTTCCAAATTGCCCTCCAGAATGGTTGGATCAATTCACAGCTCCACCAGCAATGCATTAATGTCCCAATTTTGCCAACACCCCCCTCCTGCATTCATTACTTTCTTTTGCTGTCATGTTAGCCAATCTGCTCCGTGTGAGGTGATACCTCAGAGTTGTATTGATTTGTATCTCTCTAATTATAAGAGATTATGAGGCTAGAGATCTTAACTGACTAGCTCAGGATCACATATCTACCAAGTTTCAGAAACAGAATCTGAACTCAGGTCTTCCTGATTCCAAGTCCAGTGTCCCATTCACTGTTCCATTGGAAGACATGCCATTTTTCAAGAGCCCCCAGAATCAGCTTATGAGGAAAGAAATAGGGAAAGGAGTGCAAAGTTCACCAATCAACCAACAAACATTTACCAAGTACTTACTTAGTGCCAGGAACTGTCCTAGATCTGTAGAATCCAAAGACAAAGGTGAATTAATTTTTCTTTGTGAGCAGCTTCCATGTACAAAATAGATCAAGGCTAATAGATCCAATCCAACCTGATCCAAGAAGCCTTTATTATGTACCCACTCTGTCCTGAGCACTATGCTGGCCACTGGAGATATGCAGACAAAAAGAAAACAGTTCCTGCTTTTAAGGAGCTTGTAGTTACATATGTAGGCATACATAAAAGATACACTATAACAGATCCAATCTGACAAATATTGTGTGCCTATTATATGCAAGACACCATGGCAATGTGTAGCAGTCCAGCCCATAGGCATTATAGGGAGACAAGGATTGTGAGTGAGCACATGGCCATCCTGTGCATGGCAATAAATTTTATTGCCAGCGTGGCTGAAGTTTAGGCGCGAAACCTTGCTTTCCTTTGTCTCACTCTCCCGGGGATAATAACCCCACCTTCACCTTGTCATAAGTTGCATTATCCAATGGGAATACCCCAGGTAACTCATCCATATGTATTGAGGTATCATATAACTGTTCAATATGTATTGAGCTGTCAAGATTATAAATAAACGAGCCGCAGTCAGCTCCGCCCACTTGAGGACATCCACAGGTTTGATAAGGAACATCTTCTCCCCTGTCTCTCTCCTCTCTATCTTTCTCACTAAGGCCTGGTCTTTAGGCCAGGCCTGCCTTACTTCCTCTCTCTCTCTCTCCTAATGCTACCTAGCATTATATACCTCCTGTAGTTTCTGATTTCCTTTCCATCTGAGCTAGCATTATCCTCTGACCAGTGTAGTGTTAAATTGAGACCATTGGGTGGGTCAGCCTGGATAGCCCAGTGGTCAGAGCAGCTGTGGCTCTAAAAATAATAATTGTCTACTGACTCAATTATTTACATCTCTAAAGTCGGCTCGTTCACGCCCTTTGTGAGATCTAAAACTTCTACTCTATCTCTATCTTCTCACCCTTGCAGCCTCTCGCAGGCCGGGAGGCTACACAATGATAACAATGCAAAATGAAAACTATCCACTCTGTCCCCCATTACTTTCAAGTGCTGATGAGGAAAGGGTCGATAGACCAGAGAAAGAGCTCAGAGAAGGCAATGGGGAAGCAGCAGTGGAGTGTCTGACCACCTTATTCAAAGAAGACAGAGACTGCCACTTCTTAGCTTCCCAATTGTCCTTTTGACAGTGATTACCTATCCTTGTCTATTCACATAAGACTCCCCTATGATGCTGTTTAGCCCAGAGAAGAGACTACTTAGTCAGGAATGATCATTGTTTTCAATTATCTGAAGGACCATTATAGTAAAGAAGGATTCAACTTATTCTGCTTGTCCCCAGAGGACAGAAGAAGGAATAATGGGTGAAAGGTACAAGGAAAAAGAATTTGTCTAAAAACAAGGTGGATGTGCTTAATTCCTAAGAAAAACACAGTATTGAGTACTAAGGAGATGGTAACCCTATAATACTCTAACTATTCAAGTCACACATGAAATATCTCACTCGTTTTAGGCATCATATTATAGGAAATACAGTGATAAGCTGGAAGGCATTAGGAAGTGGGTGCCAAAGAAGGTACAGGATCTAGAGATCATGCCATGGGAAAGGTTATAAGAAATGAGGATATTTAGCCTGGATAAAAGATGGTGGACATGAAAGTTATCTTCATGTTTTTGAAGAGCTGTCATATGAAAAAGTTCTTAAACTTGTTCTGCTTGTCCCCAGAGGGCAGAACAAGGAACAGCAGGTGGAAGCTACAAAGAAATAAATTGAGGTTTCGTGTCAGGAAAAACTCCCAAACAATTAGAGCTGTCCAAAAGTGAAATGAGGTACCTTAGGAAATAATCACTCCACTCTGCATCTGTTGCCCTGTTTGGTTTCATCTCTACAGAACAAGATACCTCCATCCATTTTCCTCACTCAGTTTGTGTCTCTCCTCATTTGACTGCAAGTTTCTTGAGGGCAGAGAATGCCTTTTTTGTTTGTTTGTTAATTGTATTCCCCATGCTTAGCAAAGTGCCTGGAACATAGTATGCACTTAATAAATGTTTATTGATTGGTTGGTTGGAATAGTAGATTCTTCCTCAAATGTTTAGAGATGAAAGAAACTTATAGTGCAATCCCATTTTACAGATGAATAAACTGAGGCCCAAGGATGTCAAATGGCTTGCCCCTGCTCTAAGTTCAAACAATGGCTCTGTGATTACTTGTCAAGCATATGACAGGAAGGACTCTTGTTCAGAAGTGAAGTGGATGACATGAAGCAGAATGATCCAGTGGAAAGAGAGTTGGATCTGTCACCACAGGACCTGGATTCTCATCCTGGCTCAACAACTTACTACTTGGGTGACCTTATACATGTCACTTCCCTTGTGTGGATCTCAATCTCATTTATAAAATGAGGGATCTGGAGCAGTTGGCCTCTATAGCTCCTTCCAGATCTACATCTATGATCCTAAGTAAACCTCTGAGAGATTCCTTCCAGCTCTGAGATTCCATAATTCTGCAATCAAATGAGACCAAAATATATTTATTGTGCTATTTTGATCAAGATGCTGTCCAGCAATGGAATAGGTAGCTTTAGGAGGTAAGGAGTTTTGCCCTTGGGGAAGAGAAGATATGGGAGAAGGAAAGAGACCAGAGAGAGGGCAGAAACAAGGAAATAAAGATAAAAGAAAGAGAGGTAGATAGTGGATGGCCAGCTGAGAGAGCTTCTGAAGGGATTCATCCTATAAACTCAAGGTTGAATTAAAATGACCTCACTTATTCCTTCCTCCTGGGAGACTCTGATTCTCTAGTGAGCCTGGGTAAGCCCTAAGCCCTCACCTCCAAAAAATCAATTGCTGAAACTTCAGAGGTTCACAAAATAGTTGGATATGATAAGCAGTCTAGTACTTTTTATACATAGTAAACTAAGAAATGGTCTAAGAGCCAGAAGGACAGAGTGAAAGGAGGGCTGCAGAGAATCTAATCTGAGATAAGTAGAGGAATGCAGACTTTTCTCTAGGGGAAGTCTTTTTTCCTCTCAGTGCAAAAGAAATACCTTAAGGTGCAAAATCTGACCTGCTGAATCTCACCATTTGGTTAATACCTCTGTCAAACTAGCTCAAGCATTCCTGTCTCTTTGCTGAAGTTTTCCACTTGACAAGATATCAGTTGAAGGGTTCGAATCAGCCTGACAAGGAAATATATCTACAACATAAACTTGATAATTGAATCCTTCCCCAAGCTAAACAGGGCAGGAGAAACAACCAAAAAGGAGGAGAGAGAGAGAGAGAGAGAGAGAGAGAGAGAGAGAGAGAGAGAGAGAGAGAGAGAGAGAGAGAGAGAGAGAGAGAGAGAGAGAGAGAGAGAGAAAGAGAAGAAAAAACTTCCTAAAGCTAAAATTAAAACCCTAAGGCAAGACCTAAATAAATTGGATGGAGAAAAAGAAAAGTGGTGTTGATAAGCTAAGACATCCCCAGAGGAGTATGGCTACACCATTGAGGGGACTTAAAGACCAAGGTGGATAAAGAACACTTGAAGGATATTTGGCCATTTGTCCCTGGGTGCATATAATTAGCATTGTGATTTACAAAGTGTTCCTGGAATACTAAGAATTGTTTTTAATTATTTTCCTTTTTGTGAACTTGTGAACAGAAAAAAAAAAACACCACAAGGATATTTCAATCTATAAAGAACAGAAAAAAGATTAGATATCAAACCACAAATCTCATTAAATATAACTTGGTTTTTAAAGTGTATCCTCAATTCATCAGTTAGTTCTAACAATCTCTCACTTGTCTATGTTGCCCCCCCAAAACCACTCCCCTATCTCTTCTGTGAATTTTCTTTAAATGCTTCACTGCTGATCTTTTCTTGCTTCTCCTCAACCCCATTTTTATGAATCACTAATGTTAACAATTAGCTATCCACCAAAATCCCTTGTAACAAATCAGAAGAGTCAAGCAAAAAAAAAAATCTCTCACAATGGCCATGTCCACAACTTGGCAATTATGGTCCAACACCTGTCTGTTGGAAGGGAGATAGCATGTCTCCATCAGTCCTCAGGTTCCCTGATTTTTTACTGAATTAAGTCCTAGGTTGATCCCCAAACTATCTCCTGGGTCCTCCAATTCCTTTATAGTCAGAGAAGGAGATTTCTTATCAAAGTCCCTTGTCTGACCCAAAGTTCTAAAGTCCCCAAGTTCTAAAATGTGGGGATTTGTCTTCCCAAAGAGCAGAGTGTTTCCTGATGCATCATATAAAGGGCTGTCCAAATATTTTCTTCCTGTATACTATTTTAAGAATAAAACCAGTGATTTAGTAAGTGTAGAATTGGTAATTAGAGGATTACTCACTTGGCAGTCCCCTAAATCTGTTTATTTGGGGGGAGTATAAACTATGAGGTAATAGTTCAACTGAAGAGAGCATGAAACATTTTTGGGAAAAGGAAACCTCATAATATTAAAATGTTGCCCCAATAATAATGCTATGTCCATTTCCTTTTTTTAATCTGTTTATAGGCTCCTTTGAGTCCTTCACATCTTTCTTTTCTCTGAAGTGCAATAAAATCTTTCTAGTATCCCACACACAATTGGTACTTTGAATGCTTATATAGGATTTGAAGATTCTTCTTTACTCACATTTAGAAAACCCTAGAAATGAGCTATGCCCTGAGTATATTAGAATTTCCGTAAGAAATTTCAGGTGGGGCAACAAACCACAAAAGAGAAAATTACTCTCTTCATTCAGGGTCTAGGAACAAGAAACTGTCCATGTGAAACCAGGGTCTTGGGGGAGGAGAGAGAAGATAGAGCAAATTGATAAGGATTTTAAACAATCTAGGTTCAAGCACAGAGTTGTAAGGGGGAAATCTGCTAAATATCTCCTTCCAGGATTGACACCAAACCAATAATGGCTATTCTTTGACTTCAAGACACTCAAGTAATTCTAAATCCACCTAACAGAATGGTCATCTAGCTCACTTCTCTTCATCTTATCAAGAATCTGATCTAAATAAAATCTAAGTGAACTATCTTATGAAATTCCTTATATCAACCTGTGCAATAAGCCTGTCAAAAATGGATATGAGGTCAGCTTGGCATGACTGCCTTTGTGATTACTGATTCCTTTTATAGATATTTACTCATTATCCTTTTTTATGCCACATTCTAGAATTTTTTTCCCAGATATAGAGGCCAAGCTCACTGGACTATAGTTGGTGAACTACATTCTCTTTCTGAGGGAGAGAGAGAGAGAGAGAGAGAGAGAGAGAGAGAGAGAGAGAGAGAGAGAGAGAGAACGTTTATCTTTCCCCAGGACAGAGGTTGTTGTTGTTGTTTAGTCTTTTCAGTCATGCCTGACTCCATGTGACCCCATTTAAGGTTTCCTTGGCAGAGATACTGGAGCAGTTTGTCATTTCCTTCTCTAGTTCATTTTACAGATGAATTAACTGAGGCAAATGTGATTAAATGGCTTGTCAAGGGTCACATAGCTATTAAGTGTCTGAGGGCGAAATTTGAACTTAGGAAAATGTCTTTTTTTTTTTAAACCCTTACCTTCCATCTTGGAATAAATACTATGTATTGGTTCCAAGGCTTCTGGTCAGGGCTGGGCAATGGGGGTCAAGTGACTTGCAGGGTCATACAGCTAGGAAGTATCTGAGACCGAATTTGAACCCAGGACCTCCCATCTCTGGGCCTGGCTCTCAATCTACTGAGCCATCTAGCTGCCCCTCAGGAAGATAAGTCTTAATGATTTAAGACCTGGCACTCTATCTAGTGAGGTACCACACAACAACCCTCTGAGATAGGATCCATGGGAAGTATTCTTCCCATTTCTAGATGAGGAAACTGAAGCCACAAGAGATTGAATTACTTTCCCATTCTCACACAGATAGCAAATGTTAAAGGCAGGATTTGGAACAATTTTATTGACTCTAATTCTAGCATTCTATTCATTAGGCCATACTTGCTTCCCCAAAGGCATAGAACATCAGAACTGGGAGTAAAAGAACATAGACTGTAAAACATAAAATGTAAATCCATTACATTGTTGGAGAGTGCCAATTGTTAAGTTCTCCCTTATCTTAGGTGTAAATCTGTCTATCCATAACTTCCCTCGTATAAGCCCACTTCTGCCTTCTAAGGTAAATCACTCATTCGACCCATTTTCTTGTTGCCCTCACTTATCTACCTCCAAGTTACTCCCCCTTCTTTACGTAATTCCTAGTATTCCTCTCTATTCTACCCTGGACATCATTGTCTGTGAGTTCAATATTCCTGTGTCTGGATGCTTTGAATCCCCTCTCTCCTGGCTCATCAGTCTCCTAAACTCTCCTGACCTCCCCCTCCATTCTCCCTCACTCATCTACAGAAGCAGTCACACTTTAGAGCTCATTATCCCAAACTCTGTCATCCCCACCATCGTAAATTCTCAAACTTGTCTCTGATTACAACCTCCTGTTCTTCTGGCTTATCCAATCCCTTGAAAGTCTGCTACTAGGTTCAGCCTTCCTTTCCAGACTCATATCTTACTCCTCTTTCATATACTCCATGTGCCAGCATCAAACTACCTCCTATGCCATTCCCTAGCTCAGAATTCTTTCTTCCACATCAGGACCTTTGCACTCTCTGTTCCTCCTTCAGAAACATTCTCTCTCTTCTCCTCCACCTCTTAGATGCCTTAGATTTGTTCGCAAGTCATCCCAGGGAGCATCTCCTTGAGGTCAGTTTTACTTTGGTTTCCATATTCCCTGTGGCCACTGCAGTGCATGCACATAAAAGACATTTAATAATTGTTTGTTGATTTGATTAAATTGTCGGTGACTTGATGGCCTAAGATTCCAGCTTTACCTCTAATGAGAGAGAAACAGAATTTGAGATGGAGAAAGAATCAGCCTGAGGAGCAGAGGACAGAATGGAAGAGCAGAATTGGAGTTCTTGGGGAACAAGTGACTCTATACTGTTCCTGACCACACGTTGTTCTCAACCCCAAAGCAGCACGATGTAGTGAACTGTGGGCTGGACAGAGAGATGGGATTGCTGACAATTACTAGCTTTATGAGCCCAGACAAATTGCTTAAACTATGTGACCTTCAAGCTCCACGTTTATAAAATGGATACAACGATGCTTCCAGTGCCAGCCAAATAGATTGTTTTGAGGTTCACATGAGATATGTGAAATAGCATGCAAATCATAGCACAATAGAGAACTAGCAGTGATTGTTAGTAGTTAGAGGACCTGTTCTAGAGTTCTAAACTATTATTAGAAGTTATAACAAGACACTACTTTAGAGAGCTAGACTATTTAAACCTTGGTGTAATTATGGCATCTCCTCAAACATAGGACAAGATACTTGAGGTCAGGGGTTCTGTGTAATTTCCTTAGTGTCCTCCACCAGAAAAATAGCACTGTATTCCACATGGAGCAAGGACTTCACAAACTGTAGGTAACTCCAGATCCAGTTGTTTCTTCTTCTCAGAGAGATAAAGCAAGTTAAAAGTACAATTGGGGGACAACTAGGTGGTTCAGTGGATTGAAAGCCAAGCTTAAAATGAGAGGTCTTGGATTCAGACTCTACCTAGCTGGGAGACCCTGGGCAAGTCATTTAACCCCCATTGCCTAGCCCTTACAACTCTTCTGCCTTAGAATCAATATACAGTATTGATTCTAAGAAGGCATAACCAACCCAGAAAACAATTATGGGACACCTACAGTAACCTCAGGTAAGTTACTTAACTTTCAAGTGCCTCAGTTTCTCCATGTGTAAAATAAGGGGACCTGAGCCTCTTCTACCATTAAATGAGTTTCATTGTTTTGGGATCTATGGTTACAAGTAGAAATGGGAACAAGACTTGCCATAGAGAAGTTTATAATCTACTGGACAGATAAAAAAATGTGAACATATAAAAATTCTCATGATAACTTGAAGAAAGAGACAACATTAACTACTAAGGTGAAATAGAAGATCTGATGCAGGTAGGAGGTACTGACAGATTTTGTATTTATTTTTCTTTCCTCTGCTCCTCCCTCTTTAGAATGTGAGCTCCTTAAGGACTAGACTTGGTATTTTTTTCTTCTTACCCACAGTTCATAATACACTGCTTGGCACATAGGAGGCATTTCATAAATATTTGCTGAATAAATGATGAATTAATGAATGAGTAAATGACCATGAAAGTCAATGAATGAATGAATGAATGAACCTCAAAGAAAGCTAGGAATTTTCTAAGAAATGGAAACGAAGGAGTGCATTCCAGGCAGGACATATAATATGGGCAAAGGAGTGAAGACAGTTCATGAATCCCTCTTTTTTCACAGTCTGATCCTAGAACCCCCAGGTAACCCAGCAGTCAAAACATAGCAGCTTTCAGAGGCTGAGTTTCTGACTCTTTCAGCAAAGCAACCCTACAAATCTGGAATCAGCTTATCCCCAGGGCACCAAACAGCTCTGGCCTGGACTGGCCTGTCCTTATGATTCGTCTCAAGGTGTCATTTTACAAAACAAATAAAGTCTTGGCAGGAGCAGAGCCTAGTAATAAATAATCCCAAACCAGAAAGCCACTGTTTAAGTTTGCAGCAAAGGGGGAAAGAGAGACAAATAGCAACCACAACAAAAACACCTAACCCAGGATGATTTATTTCATAATTTAAAAATCAAAATTGCCTTAAGGCTTTATAACATGTTTGCCAAGTCTCACTCTAGAGTGAGCAGTAATAGTGAAGTTATATACCCTTTGAAAAAGCAGGGCTTCTCTAATGGGAACACTAGGAAGTCATTAAGCATATCCCAGTGTGTGGTAGCCCAGCAACCAAGTTCTTAGAAATGGAGCTCAACTGAGAGCAGCAGCCTTTGGGAGAGCATCCCACATCCTCAGACCACGGTCCCTCATTCAGTTCCAAGGCCAGACCCCCATTCTCTCATCCAAGAGGAATGAAAAAATTATTAGGAGAAAGAAAGGGGAAGCGTTCTTTGTGTTCATTTTCCTCTGAAGCGAATGCAATCTCTTTGTCTTCCTTCCTCACGGATTTGATTGTAAGTTCCTTGAAGGCACAGACTGCCTTTTGCCTCTTTTTGTATCCCCAGCATTTAGGGGCACTTAATAAATGTTCATTGATTGATTAATTGAGTTGTTAGCACAGTGCCTGGCACATAGTAGGCACTTAATTAAATGTTTATTGTTTAATTGATTGAGAAGCGATAGAGATTGGCCAATGAAGGACCAGTCCAGGGAACACATGGATGCTTGTGGGTCTGCTCCCAGATATGCATGATAGAAGACCCTACTCTGCTTCCTGTGAGCTGAAGAGGCTCCTTTTTATTTGGCTGCTAAGTTGGAATTGATTATTCATACAAAAGGTTTCAGTCACTCAACCTGTCTCTGTCCTTCCTGATGGTGACTGAGGTGGTAATTGCTGCGGAGAAAGAAGTAATGGCAGCACTAATCATCTTTCAAAACGAGGACCCAAAAGTGGCCATGGACACTTGGCAGCTCTTCCTTACTTCTTTGGATTTGCTTTATCTTGTTCTTTGGTGAAGAAGCATTGGAGACAGCTACTAACTTCTGGATTTTGAAAGGTCAGAAGAAAATAGATTACAGAGTTTTCCAGACCCTGAGCCCAGAGAGGAGCAGCCTCCAGGATCCAGGATCAACCCCACAGACAAAATACATCTTTTTAAGCAAGAAGAGTGACTTTGTCCAGTTACTATGTTGCACTGAGGAGTAGTTAGGTGGAGGTAAATGCTTTGCACCAATTGCTTCAAGTTTGAGCCCACTGTCTCTGGGAGATAAAGTGGCAAAAGAAAGAATGCGTACCTGATTCAGGGAAATATATTTTTATTTCTGCTGATAACATATCTTCTTGGCAATGCCCCTTTATAAAAATCTAATTAATTTTATTTTGTAAAATCAATATCAGAGTGTTAATCGCTGAGTCAATCAATAATATAGTGAGATAGTAACTAAAACTCCTAGAATCAGGAGGGAGAGATGTAGTTAGCCAGTCATCTTGGCTACTAACACATTAGCACAATTAGAAGGTGGGATACAAAACTCTGGAACTTATAAGAGGACTATTGTGCCATTGTCTTTATATTCCACTATGTATCATAGTCCCTGGCAGAAAGTAGGTTCTTTGTAAATATTTATTAACTGACTGATTGATTTCTTGATTGTTTAATTAGGGAAAAGAAATTTATTAGAATAGAAAAAGTGGAGCACAACCAATCGAGTACAGCCAACATTTATAAGATCGTAAATTTAGAGAGAAAGGGGCATTAGAAGCTATCAAGTCCAACTTTTTCATCTAATAGATAAGGAAACTGAGGTCCCAAGGAGTTGAGCAACTTGCCCAAGGTCACATAAGTGACTAAGGTGAAATTTGAACCTAGATCTTCCTAAGTCTCTCCTTAAAAAATAGAAATGTAGATTACTAAGATTATAGACCTAAAAGCAAAATAATTGCTTGGATGTGCACATCTAGATGTGTGTATTCAATGATGAATTGATTTTTAGAGGGATATCAAAATTATTTTCACTCCCTATCCAACAGAGATGTTTTGTAAACTGTAATGCTTTGAATAACACTGGACTTATCAGCAAGACCCAAGTTCAAATCCTGCTTCAGAAAAGGAGGCAGTGAGGTCCAATGGAAAGATAACCAGGACTGGAATCAGAAAATCTGGGTTAAAAAGCCCACCTTCAATGCTTTCTGTGCAGGATGTTCCAAAAGTCCTTTGAACATTTTGTTTGTGAAACCTTGAGAAAGAATGAAACAGGCTTTTATTAAGTACCTACTATGTCCCAAGCATTGAGCTAAGCACTTTAGAAACATGAACTCATCTGATCTTCATACACACACACACACACACACACAACCTAGAAGGTAAGTGCTATTATTAACTCCATTTTACAGGTGAGGAAACTGAGGCAAACAGAGTTTAAGTGACTTGCCCAGTATGACACAACTAGCAAGTATGGAGGCTAGATTTGAATGGAGGTCTTCCTGAACCTAGGCTCAGTGAGTGTTCAATGCATTGTGGTACCAGCTAGGAGCCTCTTGAGCAAATAATCCAACCTCCCTGCGTCTCTATTACTTCATCTAGACTAGCCATCCTCTGAGGTCCTGTCTAGCTCCAGAACACTAATGCTTGCTATCAGTATGATCCTTGATAAAATATGTGTGTATCATCCTCAGTTTCCACATCGATAAGATAGAGTAATAGCCCCAACTTCACAGGCTGTTGTAAGAATAAAACAACAAACTATATAAAGCATTTTGCACTATTTTAAGCTCTCCATAAATGTTAGCTGTCGTTGTTATTATTACCACTCCAATGGTAATACACCCTAATAGAGGTCTCTGCCTCCTTCTTAATTTCTAAACAGCCCAGAAAGCATCCACATAAGATTTATAGCTGGGAAGGACATTAGAGGCTATTAAATCAAACTTTTTCATTTTATAGATTGGGAAACTGAGGCAAAGAGAGGTTAAATGACTTGCTAAGAATCCTATAGCTGGAACTCAGGCCTTCCAGACTCCACATCTATCCATTTAGCTCCAGGAGAGTCAGACGGAGGCACAAACCATGCTGGGTGGACCTTACCAGTACTCATTGCAGCCTTTCATGGATCCCGTAGGCAGCCAATCCGGGTCAATCTGGGCTTCCCCAAACCAGCCAGCAAATGCTTAGGCAGAAGTAGAAAGACTATGGGGCTGTGGTTCTGCTGGCTCTGTCAAAGGAAGGCCCACGTGTCATGCCCACAGTACCAAATTACACCTGGCACCTCATTTAAAACTCAAGATTCCTTTATATAAAATCTTACTGCAGTAAATGAGATCAAATAGCGGGCCATTGCCAGTTGACAGAGCGGCTAGTTCAGTTTTAATATGAATTTGCTTTTCCTCCAGTCTCTTTCACCCAGGCATTCACCTGAGCTGGGAAGCAGGTGAAAGGGTGTATCATGATCGTTCCTGGGGAGACAGCCCAATTGCCACCCTAACCTTGATGGATTGGAGGGTCTCCACTTACCAGCTAGCAACTAGTAATCACTAGACAGCTAAGCGGTGCAGAGATTGGACCCTCAAGCTAGAAAGAGCTGGCTTTGAATCTGTCATCAAATACTGTGGTGTAACCTTGGGGGAGTCACTTAATTGCCATCTGTCTTAGTTTCCTCAACTGTAAGATGGGGTAGGTGATAGCATCCACTTCCAGGGTTATTGTGAGGATCAAATGAGATAATATTTGTATTGAACTCAGCACAGTGCCTGACACGTATATGGGTCAAGCGCTTCATATATGCAGTAAAGTAGCTCAGTGGATAGAGCACCGGACCTGGAGTCAAGAAGACCTAAGTTCCCATGTAGTCTCAGAAACTTATATGTGTGATTTTGAGGCAATCCTGTTTGCCTTGGTTTCCCCATTTGTAAAATGAGCTGGAGAAAAAAATGGCGAGCCACTCCAGTATCTCTGCCAAGAAAATCCCAAATAGAGTCGAGAGGAATCAGATACAACTGAAAACAAATGAACAACAACATATGTTTGTTTCCTTCCTTCCTTTTTTAGAATTTAATCTCTTTCAATATACCCTGGGTAGCTGGCCATTGTAGGATCATAATCGTAGAATTTCTGGGGTAGAAGGGACCTTAAAGAATAATTAGTTCTCAATTCCCTCCTTATTTAATGGATACTGAGGTAATGGACCAGGATAGGGAAGGACCTAGCCAGGATTTCAAATTTGGATCTCCTGACTTCCAATCAAATCCTTTCTATTATACCATTTTATTGTAGTGAATCAATGAGATATAATCATCAAGCCAAGGGGGAAGGAGAAGAAACAGTGCCGGTAGTATTTGGAGATGAAAGCTGGATCGAATATTATACATGTTTGTGGAAGGCTGATAATCACAGGAGCTTTCCAGTCTTCTGGACAGACAGGACTTCTGCTCACTACAGTGAGCATGAATCATGCTCGGCCAGCACTTAGCCACTTTTATAGTGGAGGAAATAAATAGCTGTCCTATACCTAATCTACTTGAAATACTGAGTACCTTTCTAAAAGGGATTCTTTTTAGGGAGACCTTAGGATAGTCATTCTTAACTTCTTATCTACGAGTTTGTGTTTTCTCTTAATATTTTGGTCATTATCATTTTATAAATTGATTTTCCTTTGTAATCTAAGATACTTTATTTTATTCATTTAAAAAAATGATTCCAAGAAGAGATACATAAGTTTCACCAGCTGCCAAAGGGATCAGTCACACACACACACACACACACACACACACACAAATGGTTAAGAACCTTTGTCTTAGAGAAAACTGAAATCCAAATCCTACCTGGGCGGAACTGTGTATTCAACAGCATTTCACAGCATTGTCCCACTAGCTACCGTGATTCTAGTTCCTTCTAAGGAGGACTACTATGAATGCTTTCCACATCTGTTTTGGGACTCCTGTAAATTTCTAGTGGTGAAATAAAAGCTACCCTATGCACAGTATGTATTTATTGACTTAACTGCTTGTACAAGATTTGGAGAGCCTGTTATTACACATTTGTGGAAATCTAAACAGAAGCGTATTTGGAGAATTCCTGGCATAAACTTTATGAAGGAACAATGAACCAAAAAGAAAATGATCTTTCACATCTTTCAGTGAGAAAAGATTTGATCTTTAAGAACCCAGAGCTTTGAGGGGCTCTGGACTACAGGGCACACAATGTTACTGGGGGAGAGGAATCGCATGTGAGAACAACTACCATGCAAGGTAGAATGTGTCCCTACAGAAAGAGAGGGGCACAAAATGCTTGTTAGTTCAGTAGAGGGAAAGATTACTTCTGGCTAGGGACTTAGGGAAGGATTATATGTTAATGCCCACCTACTGCATTGCTATTCATTCAATTAAGGTCCTCAAACGTGTCTTTAATTTTGATTAATTGAACTGTTAGATAGCACTAAATACCAAGAAATTATTCAAAACATGAACCCAAGATTTCACAGCTTTATAATGAATGAGGCATCCGTTTTATGTTGTTGGGTTGATTTTCTTTTCATCAGTTAGCACATGCAATAACTATCTTATTAACCCAAATTCCTAGGGTCTAGGAAATTCATTTTTTTAGTATTAAATATGATGATTTACAATGTCTGTTGACAAAATTCTAGTAATTAAATATAGGTTGAACTTAGATAAATACACTTGGCATTCATTAACTACTTAAGGTCTTGCTGGTTTTTGTGATCAGCAAAGAAAATAAAATGCCTGTTATTCCAAGGGCCTTTAGCCAAACTGTTTCTAACATGCTATTGTTGTTTTCCCAGCAGAATTAAAGGCCAATTTCTTCTGAGATTCCATTCACATATTGTCATGGAAGAAAGCTTGTGCATGTCATTGGAAGTTATGTGAATTAGAAAGGTCAACATCTTTTCCCAGAGATCTCTTTTTGGTCTCCAAAACTAATTGTGACACTAACATATCTTTGAACAAGACCCTTTTCCCACTGGAAATCATTATCACTATTTAGGAAGCAAGAAGGAGTAAAGTGGGCACAGCCATTGGAATCCCAAGAACTGTGTTCAAGTCTCAATTTATCATGAACTCTATACCTTTAAGCAAGTAATTTTCTATCCTGGTAATTAGTTTCTCCCCATACAGAGAGAAGTGGTGTGATAGAATAAGCATTTCCATTAGGGTCTGAGGGCATAGGTTCTAGTCCCACACATTCCACTGTACACACTAGGGCAAATTATTTGCTTTGCTTAACCCTCGGTTTCCTGTCTGACTCTCAGGTATGAGTTCCAATTCTAAATCTGACAATATGTGACCAAGAGAAAGTCACTCTCTCTGGACCTCAAATTCTTTCTGGTACTCAGTTTTCTCATCTGTAAAATCAGGAAGTTAGACTACATGGTCTTTGAGGTGCCTTCTAGCTCTTACTATAATTCCAGGAATCAGTAGGCTTCGAGTCTAGACTAGACTCTGATGCTAACTTGCTTTGTAGCATTGGAGAAGTCAGTTCTATGTGAATCTCATTTCAGTAGTGTCCTTCTAGCCTTATCATGAAGGGAGTCCAAGATATTCCTAGCACATCTATTTGTTCAGTGTTGACCAATGGGATTTGTAATATATAAGATCTGGAGTTGAAGTGGACCTCTGAGGCCATCTAATTCGTCCTCCTGTCTTTACAATTGAGGAAAATGAGGTCCATGATGATTTACTTGCCCAAGATCATATGTGCTAGGTGTTAAAGGTTTCACCCTGGGGATTAGAGCCGGGGTTTTCTCTCTGTCTACACAGCCTGTGATCTTTTCATTTCACCATACTGTCTCCAATCACTCATTATTCAAGGAAATGGAAATGTCAGTATTTTCTAGTGCCAGTCTTAGACTTATTGATATCATCACATCATTGCCACCCATTTCCTTGTTCAGATTGAGACAAAAGCCTTGTAAAAGTTCCCCTGCCCTCCCAAACACTGTGCAAAAAAAATCCAACCAGGCAGGCTGTAAGATGCTGTCTTATCCCTGACTGTTCCTCATCCTAATTAGAAGGTAGGAGAATAAACAAAAGCCCACAACTGGCTCAGCTCCAAGCCAGCCTTTGGAACAAACACCCAACAACAGACCAGCTACCCAGTGAAGAAATGAATGGTGGGGCTGACCCCTACCAGGAAGTCAGATTGCATTAGCAAACTGGTAATAAGAGCTACCAAATTATTCTACATTCCTTTTGCCATCTCATTTGAGTTGGGATGATGAATTCTGCATAATGCCTGCAGCAGAGTTGCAGGAGACCTCTTCTGGGCTCTGTTGATTAATGGGGGCCTCAGCCCAGGGAAAACTTGAGGTTGTTTCAAAATTCAACCCATTAATTAGCATGTTGGGGCTGGACTGGACATGGCCCCTCAGAAAGTGAGAGAGCCAATAATAGAATTCCAGATGGAGCAAGCAGGAACCTTAAATCCTTGCATGTCCATATAAATACACACACACACACACACACATACACACACACACACACACACATACAATCAGGTTCTCAGGTTTGATGATGCTACCCTCCAGCATCTCTCAAACGCAGCCCTTTCTATTCATCCATCCAACCACCATCCTAGGTCAGCCCTCATTACCTCTCACTTGGAGTCTATAATAGCCCCCTAATTGGTCTCACTGCTTCTATTTATCCCATTTGCCTCTACACAGATGCCAAAAATAATTTTTCCTACAAAACAAAGTAAAGCTGACCCAAGACCCTCCCTCTTTCTGAAACTTTCCATGACTTCCTCTTTTCTCCAGAAGAAAAGACATTCCCCTTCGTACTGAAGGTCTTCCATAATCTGGTTCCAACTTTCTAGCCTAACACATTCCATCTCATTCCCCATCAGTGATATGTTTCCCAGGTAAACTTGACCACCAGGAATTTGGTATTTCCATGCCTTGAGTCCTTGCCTTTTCATAATCTGTTTCTCATATCTGGAATGTACTCTTGCCCCAGACTCATTTGTCTCTTAGAATTCATAGCTTCATTCAATGCTCAATTTACACACATAAGGGAAGCCTTTTCTGATCCCATATTGATCGCTCTCCTCTTTCTCATCAAATTCCAATTAGCTCAATCATTTTTCTTCTATGTAGGTGAGATGATGTTACCAGGCTCCTCAGCCATTCTGAACAAATTTTCTAATGTACCTAGAAAGGTGTCTCTGCCTCTTATTCACACGCAGAAAATGATAGAAGAATGTTCTCCCCTGACAAATGCATCATGATGTAGCCTCTTATCCCTCACCTCAAGCTATGATGGAGTAATTCAGTAATTCAGTAACTTCCCCACCCTCATGTTTTTCTTCTTAATTTTCATGTTTTCTGTCCTTGGCAAATTTTCTGTATTTGACAAAGTCCATAGACCTAAATCCTGAATATCTCTTTAAAGAATTAAGGACATTTGGTATTGTCATTTTGAATGTCTCTCCCAGGACCTTGTACCATAATGACTTGGGAGAAGTCTGTGGGATAGAATTCATAACAAAATACCACAATTGTTATTCTTCCATTCTTCCAATTCAGTGACTCCCTCCCTTAAATATCTTTACCTACTTATACTTAGCTGTTTACATATCATGTCTTCCCTTCTCCTCTCCCCTATAGAATATAAACTCTTTGAAAGCATGGGTTTTTTTTTTTACTTTAATATCAACATGCATACTTCTTCAAACATAGTGAATTGTTTAATAAAATACTCACTGGATTAGATTGGATGGGATGGGATGAGATTGGATTGAACTGAATTGGGTGTGAAGTGTTGGGAAGAGAAAGGAAAAGACTGGGTGGGATGGAAAGGGACAAGAACAGAAGGAAAGGGGTAGGATGTGGAAGGGAGGGAAAGGAAGGGAATAGAAGGAGGAGGAAGGGAAGGGGAGGGGACAGAATATTTATATGTACCCTCTCCCAAGTAGAATATCAATATAGTGAAAAAAGAGATGGGGGGGGCACATTTCCACTCCCTAGAATGCATTAATTGCATCTATCCTAACTTTTTCCTTTTACCTGTAAATTTACTCTTTCTCCAGTTCATATTTTTCTCCATGTGATACAAGAGGAGGTTGAATTAAACACTGTCTAATGATTATTTTTATCTTTAAGACCTACATTGTTATGAGATGGATGGGCAAACAACCTGGGTGGCATGACATCCCAGAACAGATCAGTAGCAGGACATATACGAGAGCATGAGCTTTCCCCACCCAGTGCTTGTTCTTTCTAAAGTAATAATATAGCCAACATGTGCGTAGAATTTTAAGGTTAATGTAAGCTCTGTA
The DNA here is from genome assembly GCF_027887165.1 of Monodelphis domestica. Classification (NCBI taxonomy): domain Eukaryota; kingdom Metazoa; phylum Chordata; class Mammalia; order Didelphimorphia; family Didelphidae; genus Monodelphis; species Monodelphis domestica. The sequence goes on from NC_077231.1 coordinate 97,516,061, forward strand.
ATACATAGTATGTCATTTGATCATTCCAACAACTTTGTGAAGCAGGTGGAATTGTTATCCCCATTTTGTAAGTTACAAAATTAAGTCTAAGAGAGGCTAAGTTACACAATTAATAAATGTCTAAAGTGAGATTTTATTTCTGATCTTCCCATATTTGATAATCTATCTACCTACATACCAACACAAATGGAAAATGATAAAAGTTAAATTCCTCATTACACAAATAAGATGACTGAAAGATGGTAGGAATAATGTGTGTTCAATCCTGAAAAGAGACACATATGTTTGGAAATAATGGGATACTGTGGAAACAATAAGGGCCAGTAAAAGTTTGTTCCTCTCCTAGACCAAATTGAACCCCTTTCCAGAGCAGTAGTCAGACTGGACTAGATAGATTAAATACCTCCAAAACCACAGGCCTCTTTGCAATTATCTTATTGACACCGTCTATTTATATATCAAGAGATTAACTGACAAGAAAAGATCCTTGAGGGAAGATTGGAATGTCTCCAGTCCTTCAGCAACAAAGCATGGCTAATTTCTTCTCAACTCTTCTTCTGTCAAAGTAGGTCTATTTAAATCTTCAAGGCCCAGAAGTTAGAGCTGCAAAGGGCCTCAAGAATCATATAAGATGTCTTCCTCATATTATTTATGTATTTTTTAAACTTTTAAGTTTTCTATTCTCTAGGAGTAGACACTAGGCTACTATCCCCATTTTTCATTGTATTTCAAAATTTATCTCACTATTTTTAATTAAAGAAAATATTGAGTAGTTGATTATTCTAAGTGTGAGTTGTACTCATAAGTAAACATACAAAGCATCTTCCCGCATAATTAATATTGATTGAATGGAACTCAATACTATATTGTCTTTCATTTGTTCTTATCTTGTTGTTGAATTGTTTCTTCCATTTGATGGTCAACTCATTGAGGGGAGAGACATTTTTTTCTCTTTTACATGCCATAGCACACCTAATCCTTAACCAGAAAGGACAAGTCCAAATAAATGCTTATTTCATTATGAATGCCAAGTAAGCCATAATTAACTCGTTGTCTAGGAATAGATCCTTCTGAGCCTGGGGAGGGGTGCAGGAGGATGACCCAGATTGGCTACTCTGGAGGCTTCTTTGGAGCAAAAACCATGATGACATCCCATCACATCACAAGCTAGCAGCCATGCCAATCTCTAACTCTTCTAGCAGAAAATGAATCTCATTATCATCTACCAAATCCGTAAAATAATTGCCTCCTATTCACATAGGTCTCTGACCTCTTCAAACCAAAAGAAATGGTGATGGGGCCACAGAGGCAAGGAATCATTCAGCCTCATCCTTCTCTCCTTATCATTGAGCAAGCTGACCTCCTCTGGGATTTCCTGGGCACTGAGTTGATGCTGGTAATAAAGTGGAATTGGGTGTCTCAAGTCAGAAAGTCTCTCATTAGATCCACTCTCAGAAACTGAAAAAGCAATTCGCCAGCCTCATATACAGAACAACTCTTGGGCATATCTCCCACCCTTCTTCATCCTCCTACAAGTGTTGAAAGAGCTTCTAATTGGCTCCCTTGGTTTTTCCTATCACTCACCTTCAGGTTTTCAGTAGAGTGTCAGATGAGGTTGACAATTAGGAACTCCAATTTCTTTGCCCTGCTAGCAGAGACAAAGTGGCAATTGCATGGAAGAGGCCTCTCCACTTTGGTCTCTGAATGCCAAGTCTTCTTCAAAATCAAAGAAGCAGCTTAATGGAGTTGACCCAGAACTGGACATAGAGTCAGAGAATCCTGAGTTTGATTTCTGCCTGATGTACTTTCTAAGCTATGGGAGATTAGGCAAGTCATTTAATCTCTCTCAGGCTCAGTTTGCCCAATTCTAAAATGAGGATCATAATAAGATCTTCCTTATATAATTATTAAGGATAAAATGAGATACTCTCTGTAAAGTGTTTTGTAAATCTTAAAATGTTTTAGAAATGCAAGCTATCATTTTAAGAGAAGATGAATAGGATCATAGAGATCTTAGATCTTGAACTGAAAGGGACCTCAAAGGGCATCAAATTCTACACACTCATTTTGCAGATGAGGAAATTTGAGGCCTAGAGAGAATCAGGAATTTACCAAAGGTAGTAGAGGTGAATGCTGCTTTGTGAACAACTTCTGAATCCCAGGCAATTCAAGGCTGCCTCCCAGATTAGCTGATCATGAAACTGAGGCTCACAGAAGTAGAATGGTTCCCCTAACTAAGGGCACATAGCAAATGAGCACAAGAGAAAACAAAGACCCAAACCCAGTGTTCCTAATGCACATGTGGCACTGCCTAGTGCACACAAGTTGAAGAAAACAGTTGAAAATGAAAGCTCTGCTGAAGATAAAAATAGTCTTTGGACTGAGAAGAGAGCCAAAATGGTCAGATTGATAATCACAAATGGCTGCTTCTTGACAAGCAATTATAAATTTGGAGCTGGAAGAATCTTCCTTAGAAATCATTTAGTTTGATCTTCCTACTTTTACAAATGAAGAAATTGAGGCACAGAGATGTCAAATGACTTACCTAGCCAATACATGTCAAAGGCAAGATTTGAACTCAGGTGTACCTAACTCCTAGTCCTAGTGATATTGTCTCTATTTAAATCACTTCTCTCTGCCTTCAATGAGTGAAGTATCCATACCTGAATAATCTGCATCCTTATTTGATGAATGAAGAAATAGATATGACTTGGAGGGCCATGATCAAGGGCCCCTGAAAGGGATACAGGACCTTTGAAAATGGGAGGAGTGCCATAGTATGAGAAAAGGGTTGTTTCTCCCAATTTCCAAAAAAAATCAGATAAGATGATATCTGAAAGCTATGGACGGATGAGTTTGAGAGTGTGACCTCCTCTGATCCTGGTAGCAACATCAAAGAAGCAATTGGGTCCATCAGAAGAATTTAAGAATACCTTGAAGGACCAAGGTGCATCCATTGATGTAGTACATTGTTTTTGTCTATAAAAGCAAAACATGGAAACAGATGAATTTTTTTTAAAGTAAAATTGTTTCTTTGCAGCTAGGTGACATAGTGGATAGCATGCTGGGCATGGAGTCCAAAAGACTCATCTTGATGAGTTCAAATCTGGCCTCAGACACCTACTAGCTGTTTCACTCTGGGAAAGTCACTTAACCCTGTTTACTGAAGTTTCCTCATCTGTCAAATGAGCTAGAGGAGGAAGTAGCAAAGCACTCCAGTATCTTTGCCAAGAAAACCCCAAAAGGAGTTACAAAGATTTGGCCACAACTGAAATTACTGCACAACAAAAATTATAACTGCTGGTAATTATTTGTAGTTTGCATTTGCACACAGAGGAGAAATTATGGTAAATTCAAGTAAAACTATTCTTTTAATTGTGTTGAAAAGTCCAATCCTTCTTAGTGTTAAAGAGATGGCATGTTAGCATCTGGAGAAGTAGAGATAACAAGCCAGCCAGACTTCCTCATGAACAGGCCATTCCAAACTTGCCTCATTTCCATTATGGGATCCTAGAAATATAGATTTAGAGTTATAAGGACCCCCAGGAGGCTAAGTTCAACACCAACATTTTACAGATGAGGAAACTGAGGCTAATGATGATAAAAATAATTTGCCCAAAATGATATAGCCAATAAGTGTCTGAGTCAAGATTTAAACCAAGGTCTTTCTGCCAGAGGGATCTAGGTAACCCAGTGGGTGATATGTAGAAGCTGAGTTCAAATTCTATCTCATTTACTAGTTATTTATCTCTTAAAAGTTACTTAACCTTGCTCAGTCTCCATTTCCTTGTCTGTAAAAGGGGGATAGTAATAACACCCAACTTCCTAGATTGTTATATAGGGTGAGATAACATAGCCGAAGGCGGAAACAATTTCCCTTTTGCCTTTCTTTGTTTCCCCAATACTTAGCCAGTACCTAATAACTAGGAAATGCTAAAAAATAAATGCTTAAATGCTTTCTGACTGGTCAATTGATTGATTGATAAATGGCCTAGATAGTGGCACAGTTGGCGCAATTATGAAATATGCAGATAATACAAAGCTTTGAGCAAAGATTCACACAGTCCAGCTCTAGGAATCTCTTGACAGGATAAAAAGTTGACCTGAACCAAAGAAAATAAAGTTCATGTAAGATAAATATAATGTTTTGAATTTGGAAGCAAAAGTCATTTTCTAAATAGAGGATGAGTGAGGCAAAGCTATGAAGAAATTTCTGCAGAGAAAAAAAAAAGATCTGGAAGTCTTAAAGGTCTGTAAACTCAATATGAATCAACAATTTGTCATGGTTGCCCCCAAAGACTTACCCTGGACTGTATTTCAAGAGGCAGGATGGCAGAGAGACTAGGGAACCAGCTTTGGAGCCAAGATGACCTGAATTCAAATCCTGCCTCTGCATAATCCTGGATAAGTATTATCACTGTATTTCACAGACAACATGTCCCCAAAAATGAAGAGTCATAGCATTTGCAAACTTGCATTGGTACTGAGTTACTTATTCAAATTAAGTCAGATCTAACCCCCAAAAAACTGCCTAATATTTGGCAGGTGAGGTCAAGTTATATCTGGAATACCATCTTCAGTTCTAGGAACCACAGTTTGGCGAGACATGAGCTGAGGAAAGACCAAAAGAATACTGGAAGATCACTAGTTTCTGTGGTTGTTCTTTGTTTGGTTTTGCTTTCCTTTAAGGATTAGCTTGAATGAAGTCAGAATGTTTAGCCCAAAGAAGGGAAGACTTGGGGTGGAGGTAATGTTAAGTGCCTTTAATCATTTGGCAGGCTCTCCTCTGAAAGAGGAATTAGCCTGGTTCTGCTTAAACCCACAGGGCAGAATTAATGGGAATGGGAAGAATTCACAAAAATGTGTATTAAAATTCAAATAAGGAAAATTTTCCTAAAATGAATAGAGCTATTCGAAAGCAAAATGGATTCCCTTGACACATAGCAGGCTCCTCCTCACCAAGGAAAAAGCTGGAGATCACACTGCATACATATGTAATCTGCTATTTTCTGGAGGATAATAATAATGATGATGGTGGTGATAGCAGCTAACATTTCGACAGCATTTACGATGTGCCAGGCACTGTGCTAAGCACTTGAGAAACATTATCTCACTCGATCCTCACAAAAAATCTAGAAAGTTGTATGTGAGTTTGCATTGCCTCTCAGGTCTTCATGACTCCAGGCCCAGAGCTCCGTATTCTCTTTTTGTCCCACCCAATTGCCTCCAATTTTTAGGAACACTTCCCTTAACTTTGAGCTTCAATACACATTTCTTGAATTCTGCCCATTACTGTAAGTTCTACCCTCTGGGGCTAAGCAGAACAAGGCTAATTCCTCTCTCAAAGGAGAATCTTGCAGATGATTAATGATTTCTAATATCCCAATCTCCCCTAAGTCTTCCCTTCTATGAGATAAACATCCCCAGCTCCTTCAGCCATTTCTTATGTGGAACGAACCCTCTTCCTTTCACCATGATATTTTTGGCCATGTGTCATTTTGTGTCCTTCCTTAAAAAAAAATAATAAAAAGGGGGAAGCTATGTGGTTCAGTGGTTTTGAGAGCCAAGTCTAGAAACAAAAAGTGCTGGGTTCAAATTTGGCCTTAGACACTTCCTAGCTGTGTGACCCCAGGCAACTCCCAAATTGTCCCGCCCTTACAGATCTTCTGCCTTAGAACCAATATTGATTCTAAGATGGAAGGTAAGGGTTTTAAAATAATAATAACATTTTAAAGGATATTGATAGGCTGAAGGATGTTCAGAGGAGGGCAACCAAACTCAGACAGATCTTTTAATCTCTAGCATGGAAGGATCATTTGAAGGAACTGGGCTTGCTTACTTTAGAGAAGAGAGGATTCTGGGAGGAACTGATTGAGCTGATATATTTGAAAGACTTGTCAAAAGGAGTAGGGGTTAAATGTGTTATCTTGGCTCCAAAAGAGAAGACCAGGAGAAATGGATGAAAACTTCAATAAGATCAGTTTAGGTTTGGTGGCAGGACAATTAGAATTGCCTGGAAATGAAATTATTTTCCTACATAATTGGCACGTTCTCCTTCTTAGTGATCTTCAAGTACAGATTGGATGGCCATTTATCAGGTATCTCATGGTGGGGATTCCTTTCATATATAGGTTGGATTGCATGACTGCTGGAGCCTCCTCGAATTCCCCAATTCTGTGATACTGGGGATTCTAAATTCCCTCATCGAAGTGATGCTGTAAGGTCCCTCCCAGATCTGGCAGTCTCCACTACGAGCTCCACAATATGCTTTGCCACCCAGCTCTGACTGTCCATGCTTTTGTTTCCTTTGGTTTTTCCCTTAAAAAAATGTTTTGCTCTATCCAACTTGTCCAGGAAAGAATTTCCAAAAATACTCCTAAGCCCAACCCCTCAACCGATCAACAAGGGAGCTTTGACAAGCCATATTTCCAACATGAAACAACAGTTGCTTCTTTCTTAGCCAACATGGTGGCCCCCTCCCTGAGCACTCACCATATTGACTTAAAACTTAGCGTAGAAACCCAACTAGATAGCCCACTGAAGCTCAGAACTTCTGGACTCAAGAGATCTATCTACTAGCCTCAACCTCCCCAGGAGCTAGCATCACACAGGCATTTGTCCCCAAGGTCCAGAGACTATGTTCAAAGACCCCTCACAGTTCTGATGTTCTCTCATCTATGGTGTCTTCCAGGCTTAGTATTCCATACTCAAAAGTCCTTCCCAGTTCTCAAATTTTGTTCTAAAGACTCTTCTAATCAATCAGGCAATCATTGTACACAGTAACAACAATATTATAAAGCTGATCAACTGTGAAAGACTTAGCTACTCTGATCGATACAATGATTCAAGACAACACCAAAGGGCTCATGATGAAAACTGCTGTCTACCTCCAGAGAGAGAACTGACGAACTTTTGAGTGCAAATTGAAGCAAATTTTTCTCTTTCTTTATTTTTCCTGCTTTTTGTGACATGGCTAATATGGAAATATGTTTTGCATGATTTCACATGTATAATGGGTATCGTTCTCAGGGGCTGAAGAGAGGGAGAGAATTCAAAACTCAAAAAAATGCTAATGTCATAAATAAATAAGATATTTTTCAAAGAAAAATAAAGTTCTTCCAGCACTAACACTCTTTGATTCTCTAACATTCCAGGTTTGCTCAAGAGACTCAGTCTTTTCTCCATGGTCCTTCTTTAGAATTCTAACTGCACATTGCAAGTGAGAATTTTTTTCCCTACCCAGGGGCATGCCTCTGCATTTGTCTAAGCCACCAATACCCTGACTTTTCCAAACTATAAATGCTGGCTCCAACCCCCGGGAAAAACTGTGTGTTGGAGCATTAATTATTAACCATCCATTAACATCGTATCAATGATGCAGGAGGGCTACATTTGAGTTTTCCTGCAGTACTCTTTGAATAGAAGACATTCAAAGTGGGCCATTGTCTTGCTTGACTTTTAGAACTTTGGGAGAATCCCACCAAGACTGTGATGCTAAGGGAAGCCAAATAGGAGAGAAGTAATGTCTGAGGAGCTTTGGGTCATGCTGAATCAAATACAACAGTGGCATTTTCCACATCCATCTCATTTTAACTGTTTCTCTTTGCAGATTCTCAGCCAGCGAGGAAAATGTACTGGATGCAATTTATTCCAAGAATAGAACAAAATCAATTAGAAGAAAGGGCAATGGATTTTTGGAGGAGGAAGAAGAGTAGGAGGAAATAAAGGAAGAGAGAGACAGAACAGTTTTCTCTAATCACCTTCAGGCTGACTGTTATGTAGGGACATATGCAGAGAAACACAAGTCCTTCAGAGCACTCCCGACCTTTTCCAATCTGGTACCACCCACCCTTTCAGCATTAATTCACACCATTTCCAAGAATCACAGAATCTCTACTCTGGAAGGGACCATGGAGACTAGCTAATCATGCCTAAATCTAAGCAAGAACCTCCTTAATACAATACCCAACATGTGGTTGAGTATCCAACCTTTGCTTTAATTTCACAATTGATGAGGAACTCACTACCTCTCAAGGCAGCCCACTCCACTTTGGGATAGATCAAATTCTCATAAAGCTTTTTTTTTTTCCTTTCATCAAATTGAAATCTGCCTTTCTGAAGCTTCCATCCATGATTCCAGTTTTGACCTCCAAGGCCAAGCCAAATCAAACTAATCCCTCTCCAGTTCAACTCAATAAGCATTTAATCAATGATGACTTGCTATGTGTCAGGTGAGGCCAAAAGGACAAAAAGAACATTTTATCATGGAACTGACAGTCAGCCAACAAGGATTTGTTGAGCACTCACTATTTGCCATGTATAATAGGAGGTAATATTAATAGAAAGAACTTCTGTATATACACATATTCATACCATTATAAAGATATATTACATATATACAACACACATGTATGCATGTATGTGTATATGCATAAGTTATATTACATACTTAAAATGCTTGTATGTATCTATCTGTGTGTGTTTATATACACATGCATGTATGTATGCTTGAATGTATATAAAATACGTATGTGTGTGTGTGAGAGAGAGAAAGACAGAGAGACAGAGACAGAGACAGAGACAGAGACAGAGAGGCTCTGGCACAATAAGGACTAAGGATCTTTGTATACTTTATCTAAAGCTAGGAGCCTTTTTGGTCCAACATCATTTTTCAGATAAAGAAACTGAGGCCAAATAGGATTTTATATTGTGTATGGATAGTGTGTGTATATCTGTATATTCAGGATAAATACAGAGTAAATAGAAACAAACCTTTGAGAAAATGACATCATATGAGGATATAAATGTGCACAGATAAGCAAATGCAAAATATATTCAGGGTAAAGAAGTCATTTGGAAGAGTGGCAATGGAAAGAAGGAAAGATCTCATAGGACAGGGAAACTGAGTTCAGCCTTGAATAGAGCTCAGGATTCCAAGAGATGGAGGTAAGAAAGGAGAGAAAATACTGAAAGCACAGAAAAGATTCCATCCTGTACAAAGAATTAGCATCTGAAAGAATCAAAATGTTGTCTATGGAGAACACTAAGGAAGCCATCTGGATTGGAAAAGAGAATGAAAGTCTTGCCTCTACCACATACTCCAAGACCTTGGGCTGATCACTTAAACTGAGGGCTCTAGGCATGTCTCATACTCTCTATCTGTTGGTGTGACCATTTTTCTCTCTGTCTCTCTGTCTCTGACTCTGTCTCTCTGTTTCCATCTCTCTGTCTCTCTCTCTGTCTCTCTCTGTCTTTCTCCCTCTCTCTCTCTCTTTCACACACACACACACACACACACACACACACACACACACACACACATATTTCCTTTCCCTCTTTTCCTTCCATCTTAATCTCTTTCCCTCTTTCTCCCAACTTCTCTCTCTTCTTCCCTCTCCATCTCTGCCTCAATCTTTCCTTCCTCCCTTCTTTCCCTCTGTCTCTTCACAAGCAACATAATATACTAAAAAGCACATTGACCTTAGAGACCGATGAGAGTCAAATATCGAATCCAGCCTTCTCTACTTATTAGTTGTGAGACCAAGAACAAGTCTCTTAACCTCCATCTTCCTCAGCTCCTTCAATTGTAAAATGAGGCTAATAAAAGCAACTGATATTAGCATTTACCTCACCAGATGGAATGAAATAATGTTGGAAAAGCAGTTTGCTAACCTTAAAGCTGTTATAGAAATGTCAGTAACTACTACAGCAATGAAGAAAGCACTTTATTAGCCTTGAAGGGTTATATCTCATGCAAACTGTTTTTATTTCTTTTAACTTCCAAAGACCTCCCATTCTCTCATTATCTCGTTTCACATCTCCTATCTCATTAGAACCTCTGTTCCCTGTGAGGTAGCCCCAGTGGGTATCATTATCCCCATTTTACAGATGAGAAAACTGGCAAAGAGAGGTTAACTAGCTTGGCACAGGCCCCTGCATGGCCCAGCTGGGGCTAGAACCTGGGCTAATTTCTATCTCCTGATTCACAAAGGATGCACGATTCCTCTTGCCCAGATGTGGTCTAACTTGACAAATCTTGGAACTCAATCACAGGAAATTTACCTAGGATGCAGTCTGGAATAGCTAAGAAATTAATTACCTGGCAGGTATCATGTTGTGCCAGGGTAATTGCCAGGTCAGTGGCAGTTGGGGTGGGGGTGGGTAATTGCCGGATTGATTGTCAAAGCTTTCGTTTCAGGTCCAAGAAGCAATTACCAGTCTTGCTTGGCAGCAATGGGACGGGTTTGATTAACCAGGGGACGGGGTAGCCATGGCCAACTCCATATACTATAATTGACTACAGCCCCCAACTGGTCCACCAGCACCAGAGTTAGGTCTAAGAATAGGCCCACTCCCCATCCGCCACGGGTAAGCAAGCATGACTCTACTCTTGGTCAAAACATGAATACTTTGGCACAGCAGAGAGAAAGCATTACATTCATTAAGGGAGAATGGAAGGACAAATTCATATTTCAGCTATACAATGCTTTACTGCCAAATAAGATGACCACACTTGGTCCTATCAAAAAAAAAGACATATTTATACATATATATGAATAATCAAATAATAATCAGTAGCAATGAAAAATACATATATGTCTATATATAAACAAAGTAGCAGCCCTACTCTCACTGCATAGGTGAGGTCTGTGAGTGTGGACCACTGAATACAGTGTCGGACTTTTTTGGAAATTCTTTTATTTTGCTCATCTGTTTTAACTCTCTTTGTCAAAACTTTGTTATAAGGGATAGCTCTCAGATGGAGAGCAGAGACGGATATATTTGGGAATGGAGATGATGTAAAAAAAATAGTGAAAACTGTATATTTCCATGAATTGGGAGCTGGAAGAGCCCATAGAGAATGGTGGCTCATAGAATCAACGAATGGGAACTTTGGAAGGGGCCTGAGAAGCCACCCTCCTCATCCCAAACCTATGGAAGAACCTCCTCCCCAACACCCTTGACAAGTCATAATCCAACTTTTGCCAAAGACAACTCTCATGGTGAGAAAGTTTTGGTGTTTTTTTTTTTTCCTGAAAAAAAAAATAGGCTGAATCGGCTTCTTTTCAGCTTCCATTCATTGCTCTCAGAACCAAGCAGAACATGACCTCCTTCTTCCATATGACAGTCCCCCAGAGATGTGCTTAAGCCAGTGAGAGCCAATCGTTAAATGATTGGTGAGAGCTTTTACATCTTGAAAATCAGGAAATTCTACAAATCAGGGTTTGATTGATTGTTCTATTGATTGCCTAGACTTAAGAAAGCAGTGGGGAAAAAATGTCAATACACAAATTAAACTTTTAAATGTCATTGGGGTTTTTTGGATAGTTGTATGTTAAACATTTACCATTTTTTGGCAGAGCTGGTTGTTAAATACTTTCCATTAATACATGGCCTCCCTATACTTGAAGGCAGTGATGTCTGCCACTGAGTCTTCTCTAGACATGGCATTCTTAGCCCTCTCAACACACTTTCAACTCAAATCCTACCTTCTTCAGGAAGCCTTTCCTTATTATCCATCCCACTGCCCATCCCAGATCATCTTCCATTTCTTCCTTCCATATTTTGCCTTTCTATGTATCTCCAACACTTAGCCCAGTGCCTTGCACACAATAACCACTAAATCAAGGCTTGTTCATTTGTTCTTACTGTATTTTTTTCTTTGTCAATTAGTTGTTTCTAACTTTTCATAACCCCAGTTGGGATTTTCTTAGCAAAGATCCTGGAGTGGTTTGCCATTTCCTTCTCCAGCTCATTTTACAGATGAGGAAACTGAGGCCAACTAAGTTAAGTGACTTGCCCAGGATCACACCACTAGTAAATGTCCAAAGCCAGATTTGAACTCAAGTCATCCTGACACCAAGGCCAATGCTCTATACACTGTGCTCTCTGGCTGACCTAGGAACTTGTATATTCCTAGTTATTTACATTGTCTCCCTCACTAGAATGTTTGCTCCTTAAGATGAGGGACTCTGAATCTTTCACAGCAGGGTAGTTTTATTTGGGGGTTTGGTCATATATGCATGTGCTCTTACAATAATGACCAATATGGAAGTGGGTTTTGCATGACAATAAAAAATGAACAAAAAAACAGGGACTCCATTTTTGTCTTTCTTTGTATCCCCAGTTATGTTGGTAAGTACTTAATAAATGCTTGTTGGTTGATTAAATTGGTGGATTGAATTAAGAATAAACTCAAGGATCTTTGCCTTCCAGTCTACTCTCCAAATTGCCAATGCCCAACCTCAAATAGGACAGTTAGATGACAAGTAGATAGAGCACTGGGTTCGGAATCAGAAAGATTCATCTTTCTAAATTCAAATCCATCCCCAGACCTGTACTAGCAATGTGATCTTGAGCAAATCACTTAAGTCTGTTTGCCTCAGTTCCTCATCTTTGCCAAGAAAATCTAAATGGGATCACAAAGAGTCAGATACTACTGAGATGACCCAACAAAACCTAAAATGGAGCATCTGAACATAACACTCCAAATGGAATCTGACCAGGACAGAGCACAGAAGTCTCGAAACACCTCCCTCCTGGAAATGATTCCTCCACAAATTCTGACCAGGATCCCATCATCTGTCTTCTCTGTTGCCTCATACTAATGATTTATGTTGAGCTTATGTTGACTTAGAACTGGAAGAGACTGTGGACTTTCAACCACCTTCATTTTACAAATGAGGAAACTGAAACACAGCAAGGGAGAGTGACTTGTTGAAGGTCATAAGTGAAACAATTGGAATTCAGGCCAGGTATTTTGCCCTGAGATCTAACACACTGATCACTACTACCACTCCTTGCCTCTCTTGATTCTGCAGGGCCTGTCTAAGAAAAGATAAACCTTAGGTTGAGAAAGACAGGACTATTGCAAGGCTGAATTACAAGTCATGGGATATGAGTTCAAATCCCAAATCTGCTATTTCCTATTTGTGTGGAACCTTGAACAAGTCTCCCAACTTCTTTGGGTCTCATTGTTTCTAAAAACCTTTCCAACTCTATATCTATAATTCTTTAAGATGACAATTTCAAGTCGAGAATTCCTGTCTTGAAAATTTCATCTCTGACATTCAGTATCTATGTGACTATGGCCAAGTCCCTTATTTTTCAAAGGCTTCAGTGTTCTTTTCTGTCAAATGAGGAAAATGACACCTGTTGTGCTATTTCATATGATGACTTTTGGGGGGCTTAAATGAGGTAATCTATGTAAAGCGCTTCATAAAATTTTTAAAAGATTACTAACTACATTTTGATTTTTTTCTAATTTTGCTTTTCAGTATGTGAAAGACAGAGGTAGAAGGGGGCCTTCTTTTCAGAAAAGATTTGTGCAAAATTGAAAGTTTCTCATCTGAAGGTCCTGATTTTCAAAGCTGGAGAACATTTTCCAAAGGAATGAGGGCCATTGAAGTACTGGTCCTTAATGGTGCCATTAGGGGAGATTGTTACAAAGATTTATCTGGCTCATTCTGGGCTGTAAATTCATTTCTTGGTGAAATCAGGCCTTGTACTGTAAATAATCCAAGTTCCATGATTTAAACCCATTGGCTATGCATCCAACCCTCTATCTCTGGTATGATGATGGGAAAAGAAAGGACCTGGCCAGACCCACCTTGGCAGATGGACAGGAATAATGAAAGAGGTTGTAGATAACTAAATAGATGATAGAAAAACTCTTTAGCATTTCTCCTAAACACTTATGGCCTAATAGAGTTTGGATGCAAGCAGCCACTGCACAATTGGGCTGTATATTGAAAATGTGAGAAATAGCAGCCGACTGAGATTTTTATAAGTACTGGCCCATCACCATCCATCTCCGTCGGCAAGGAAACATTGGGATTTAATTGGGTCTCACAATAAGAAGTGAAAATGAACTGAGAGGGAAAGCAGAGAATCAACCAAAAATAGAACAGGAGGCCGATTAAGTGAATGTAGTTTACAATCACATGGGCTCCTCACCAATTTCCCAAGACAGCCTGTGCAGCCGATGAATCCTAAGCTAGCTCCCAGAGGCCCCTAGAGATGGTGAGGCTTCCATGTGAATTTGACAAAGTAATCTCCATGTCCCTGAATCATACCCACCACTTCAGCTTAGTCACTGCTGGGGTTGGCATTGAAAAGGTGGCAGGATTTGAAGTGCCCAGATCAGACAGTGACTCAACTGGAGAAGACCCAATATCACAGATTCTTGTTGGTTGAGGGCCTAAGCCTTTCATGGACATTCCTTTGCCTCTGAGGACCCATGAGATCAAGAAGAGGAGATTCACTTCTGGCTGAAGTGATCAGGGAAGACATTAGTGGCAGGAAGATGGCAACTAGATTTTGAAGGAGATCAGCATCCAGGCTATCACTAGGAGGATTTATACTTGGGCCAAGCAACATAAACTGTACCTGGAGAGCCTGATATCTTGGTCATAACGAGACGATTTTATTCTGGGAACACTACCATAAACTATACCCAGGGTAAGTGACACAAAATATTCTTTCATGTGATGGGGAGGAAGCTGGAACCTAAGCTATGGTGGTGGGACAGAGGGATAGCAAAACCAGCACAAAACTATTACTATTAGGATGTGACATGGGGGAATGGTGAACCAGGGAAGGGCAAAGGAGGAACTCAGCCTGGTCTGCCTTCTCGTAGCTTCCTAAACTGTGGGAATAAGAATAAACACAGTACTTAAGATGTAGTCCAATCAGGTCAAATCATAATTGAATTTTAATTTCAGATTCTGACATTCAAAGCAATCCACAGACTAATCCCAATTTACTTTTCCAAACCTGCTATATTGTGATTTTGAAGGCCCCTTAGAATTTAACATTTTAAAGAGCAATGGCTTCTAGTTGATATTGTTAATAATAATAATAATAATTTATAATGTTTTCCTCATACCAAACCTACTGGTTCAAAGTACAGGAGTTATTTACCTCCCCACACACTTTTAAAGACAAGGAAGATGAGACTCAAAGAGTAGCAGTGACTTGTTCAAGGTCAAGTACATAATGGCAGGCTATCTGGCTGAAAGAATATCAGGTTGAGATGAGATTTGTACCCAGATGTCCAGACTCCAAAGCCAGTCATCTTTCTGTTCCACTTAGATGTTTTAGAAATGTCTAGAAGGGATTCAGAGCAGTGTCTGGGGCATTTTCTGGTGGGTTGTGGGGAGAGGAAAGGTAGGAGGAGGATGAATTGCATGGGGCCCCTTTTTAAAAAATTGAGCTGGAGCTGCAAAAAATCAGACTGACTTCTTTGTATCAATCATAAAGGCATTTGAAAGGCCACTCCTAGAAGCAGGAGGGTCACTATGCACACTCTGAACAGGGGCAGCCTCCTTGGATTGAATGTGAACTCCCAGGAGACCATCCAGAAAATGATCATATTTATTTGAATGGAGAAAATCTAGGGTGCCATATGACTCCAGCTCATTATTCTATTAAGGCTTGTGTTACTTTTACCCTTTGATGCTGGACTATAAATTCCTTAAAGGCCAAAGAGGAATCTTCATTTTCATGATGATAAATGGGGTCTCCTCCAAAAGGATTCTAGTCAAACCCTCTTATTTTCCATCTGAGGAAACTGAGGCCCATTGAGGTTGAAGAGATTTTCCCAGACCTCCCTAGGCAGTAGATCAAAATGACTTTCTCATGGTGATACAACTAGTCAGCATCAGGGATAAGATTTGAACTTGCATCCCCTGACTTTGATTCTAGTAATCTTTCATAGGATTATGTCTCTAGAGTTAGAAAGAAACTCAAAGGCTTCCAAGTCCAAATTCTTCATTTTTCAAATGAGAAACTGAATCTCAAGGAGGCTGAACAACTTGTCCAAAGCTATGCGGATAGTAAATGGAAGAAGTGGGTTTTGAACTCTGGTCCTCAGATTTGACTTCAGAGTCAGGTCTCTTTCCACCATATCACACTGACTCACCCAAGGCCATACAGCTTGTAAGTGCCTGAAAGAGTATTCAAACTCAGGCCTTCCTGATTCCAGGGCTATATTCTATCCATTGTGCCATCTAGTTACCACAGTGAGGCCATTCCCAATGAAAACATGAAGGGAGAGTCAGCACCAAAAGGTTGACTACCCAGGAAGTGAAAGCATCCATCACCATTACCCCATAAAATCAGCTGATTGAAATATTGAGAAATTGAGATTTGCCTCAGTGGAAGGAGTGAAGTAATTATAAGGGGGGAAGTAAGTCAGTCTACCTTGTCCCATCCAAACTGTCCCTACGATATTCCAGGCTTTGTGTTTTCCCTTTGGTTTCCAGTCTTTCCCTGTACTCTTCTGTTCTGAGACTGCTTTCTCCAGCCTCTCCAGTTTCTTTTTTTTCCTAAAGGACAACAGAGGTTAGATATTAATGTCCCAAGTGAAGCATGACACTCAGGGCCAGATAGGAGGGGCAGAACTTCTGGGTTAACATGGCTGCAGTGTAGGAAGCAGGACGCTTCCTCTCCTCACTACCTACCAATATAGATTACCTCAAAAGGCCAAAAAAACCAAATTCAGATAAATGAAGGGACTCCACAGTAGGGCACAGCATTGAAGGTACATGAGATTTGAGCATTTCCACGATATAAGGGGGTAAAATAGCTCCCACCAAAACACAAGCTGATCAACCCTCCCCCAGCCCACCTATGGAGCCAGAGTCAGAGCCAGCATACTAGAAGTCATTGACAGCTAACTAAGACCACCAGGGACCTACCCCTGAGACCATCTAGACTTGAGACCACAGCAGGTTGAAGAGCATGGACCTTGGGCACGGAGATATCCCAGAGAAGGGCAGCACACAGTAGAAGCTGGGGAGACTCTGGAGGTGGCCTCAGGCAAAAAAAATGTGCTCCTTAGCTCCATACACAGAGAGCCTGCCCTCCTCACTCAGACTTCTGATTGGAAAGGGAAGGAAAAACCAGCATAGTGATGGCCAGCAATGTCCAAAAGAATACAACTTCCAACCACCAAGAAGAATAAGAAGAAGGCATTGACCCTGAATGATTTTTGTGGCGAAAAAATCCATACTATAGAAGAAACAGCAGAAGATGACAAACAAGTAAGCCTATCCAAACCTTCCCAAAACAATGGAAATTGATCAGATAAGAGGGGCAGTGTGGCACAGAGTCTAAAGAAGGTTTAAGAGTTAGAGAAGATAGGGGTTCCAGTTCCAACTCTGATGCCTGTGTGATCCTGGGTAAGAGTTGTATCTTCTCAGTGCTCTGGACCACTCTCTGAGACTGTAAAGTTTTAGGGAAGATGCTCCCTTCCTTCTCTCCACCACCCATTGAAAAAAAAAAAGACAAACAACTATCCTATCAGAGACTGGGGACATGAATTTAAATAATTCCTGTCCTTTAAGAGATTCAATTCTATTGAGGAAGACAGCAGGTCCAAAACGAGGTAAACATGAAATGTTGAGGTGATGGCACTATCAATAGTGGAGTTCAGGAAAGTCCACAGAGCCTGAGCTTAGCCTTGAGAGGAACCAGGAATTCTAGGAGGAGCAGGTAAGAAAGGAGAGCATTCCAGTCATCAACCATGTCAGGAGACTAGGGTTTGAGTCCCATCTGTTAGTGATCAACTGGCCATGAGCAGAGAAGAAGGGCTTTCTATCATAGCCAGCATCAAATACAAAATGTTGCATTTGGTCTTCAAAACCCTTCCTAGCCTGTGCCTTTCTAGCTTTCCACTTTTCTTCTACCTTATTCCCCAAATTTACTTTCTTATCCAGGGACACCAACCTCCTGGCTATTCAATGAATGAGGCACTCCATCTGTTGGCTCTGGGCATTGTCTCTGGATATCTATTCCTCATTCCTAGAAGGCTCTCCTTCTGCTCCAACTACTCACCCTTTTGGCTTCCTTTAGGTTTCACCCTCTACAGGAAGCCTTCTCTAACTCCTCTTTATTCTAGTCCCTTCCCTCTGTTCATTATTTCCTCTTTATCCTGTTTATAGCTTGCTTTGAATGTATTTGTTTGCATGTTGTCTCCTCCATTAGACTGTAAGCTCATTGAAGGCAAGAATATACTTTACCTCTTTTGTATTCCAAGAGCTTAGCACAGTGCCTGACACACAGGAGTCAGTTGACAATTCTTAATTGTTTGATTGAGTCTGTTGAATGGGAGATACTCAAGTTCCAGTCTCACCTCTAACACTTACTATCTGACACCCTGGAAAATTCACTTTATCTCTTTAAGAATTAAGCATCTCTCAAAGAATAGAGGTGGGTAACTACCTGTGGCATTAGTGTTCAAATGTTGATGAAATCACATTCAAAAAAATGGAATGTGGTCAAGAGTAAGTCATTTCCCACTCTGAGACTTAGTCTCCTCCTCTATAAAATGGGGAGGATAATACTTGGTTTGCTATCTCATAGGACTGCTATAGCAAAAACCCATAGGCATTATAATCATGACAGAGAGTAACCTATCCTATCTGGCCTAATATTATTATTAATCCAGAGGAGTCTTATGCTATGACAATAATAATGGTAATAGAAACATGATATCAAACTCAAATAGAAATGGAGCCAGTAAACTATATAAAAGGATCCCTGAAGATTTAATGACTTAGAAAACCACATATGGGGGCAACTGGGTGGCTCAGTGGATTGAGAGCCAGGCCTAGAGATGGGATGTGCTAGGTTCAAATGTGGCCTCAGACACTTCCTGGTTGTGTGACCCTATAAAAGTCACTTCACCCACATTGCCTAGCCCTTACCACTCTTATGCCTTGAAATCAATACACAATGTTAGTTCTAAGTTGAAAGGTAAGGGTTAAAAAAAAGAAAGAAAAGAAAACCACATGTTAACATGATCTATGTTCTATTGTATTTTTATGTATTTTGCTAAATATTTCCCAATTACATTGTAATCTGATTCAGACCACACTCAGGAGTAAGACCTTGCACCATTGATGTAGCGCTGAACTCACTTAAAAACCCTGAGTTCTGAATGACTTGAATATAAAGAAGGAAACTATTAGCAAATTAGGTGAACACAGAATACATGTCAGATATTTGGGAAAGGAAAGATTTTAAGACCAAGGAGGAGTTAGAAAAAAATCACAAAATGTAAAATAAACAATTCTGATTACATCAAATTTAAAAGTTTTTGTACAAACAAAACCAATGTAACCAAAATTAGAAGGGAAGCAACAAATTGGGGAACAATCTTCATTACATAAACCTCTGACAAAGGTCTAATTACTCAAATCTATAAAGAGCTAAACCAATTGTACAAAAAATCAAGCCATTCTCCAATTGATAAATGGGCAAGGGACATGGATAGGCAATTTTCAGTTAAAGAAATCAAAACTATTGATAAGCACATGAAAAAGTGATCTAAATGTCTTATAATCAGAGAAATGCAAATCAAAACAACTCTGAGGTATCACCTCACACCTAGCAGACTGGCTATCATGACAGCAAAGGAAAGTAATGAATGCTGGAGGGGATGTGGCAAATTTGGGATATGAATGCATTGTTGGTGTGAATTATTCCAACCATTCGGGAGGGCAATTTCAATTCATGCCCAAAGGGCGATAAAAGACTATCTGCCCTATGATCCAGCCATAGCACTGCTGGGCTTGTGCCCTAAAGAGATAATAAGGAAAAAGACTTGTACAAGAATATTCATAGCTGCGCTCTTTGTGGTGGCCAAAAATTGGAAAATGAGGAGTTGCCCTTCGATTGGGGAATGGCTGAACAAAGTGTGGTCTATGGTGGTGATGGAATACTATTGTGCTAAAAGGAATAATAAAGTGGAGGAATTCCATGGAGACTGGAACAACCTCCAGGAAGTGATGCAGAGTGAGAGGAGCAGAACCAAGATAACTTTATACACAGAGACTGATACATTGTGGCACAATTGAATGTAATGGACTTCTCCGTTAGTGGCAATGCTGTAATCCTGAACAACTCGGAGGGATCTATGAGAAAGAACGCTATCCACATCCAGAGGAAGAACTGTGGGAGCAGAAACACCAAAAAAACAACTGCTTGATTACATGGGTCAAGGAGGATATTTTGGGGGATATAGAGACTAAATGAACATCCTAGTTCAAACATCAACAACATGGAAATAGGTTCTAATCAAGGACACAAGTAATACCCAGTGAAATTGTGCATCGGCTGCCAGAGGGTGGAGGCAGGGGAGGGAGGGAAAGAATATGATTTTTCTAAATTGACTAAATAAATTAAAAAAAAAAACCTGAGTTCTAATCTAATCTCTTATACATACTGACTGTGAGACTGAGCAAGTCCCTTGACTTCTCAATACTCTGAATAGGTTCTAAAGACTCTAAATGGTGGAGAAGATGCCAGTTTAAAATGCTAGAGGGTTCTCATTCACTTGAGAATTCATTATGCCAATGAAAACATAGGTCCAAATTGCCACTTACCATTAAGGTTATCATCATAGCTTATTTTTATCTAGGGCAGCTATATTTGTCTTTCTGAATTCAAATCCAGCCTCAGCACTGACTAGCTGTGTAATCCTGGACAAGTCACTTTGTCCTGTTCGCCTCATTTTCCTCATCTGTAAAGTGGAGAAGGAAATGGCAAACCACTCCAGTATCTTCACCAAGAAAACCCTAAATGGGATCATAAAGTGTTGGATGTGATTAACATGACTGAACAAGAATAAAAATATTTATATGGCATCTTAGGGTTTATAAATCATTTTGAATACCTTGTCTCATTTTTTTCTTCTCTTCAACCCTAGTAGAAAGTAAAGTGCATTAGATCTGAAGTCAGAGGATTTGGATTCACATCTCATCTCTGGCACTACCTTCTGTGCCATCAGTTTCCTTTTCTGTAAAATGGAAAGTTGGCCCAAAGTTTATAATTCAATAGTCTAATGAGGAAAATAGTCCTGGAATTACTAATGTGCCTATATAATGTTTCATAGATGAAGAAACTAAAACCCAAGAAGGTTAAATTATTTCACAGAATCACACAGCTAGTAAGTGATGAAGGGAGGAGTAGAAATTATTTTTCACCCAACTCCAAATCCAGCAGGGCTTACTTGTAGTCATGAAGACCTTAGCTCAAATCCAGACTGAGATACTTACCACCTCGGTGACCCTGGGAATGTCACTTAACTTTTTTTCCCATTTGAATTAGTTTATTTAGTCAATTTAGAACATTATTCCTTGGATACAATAATCACATTATTTCCCTCACTCCCCTCTACCCACCCTTGCCAACAGGCAATTTCATTGAGTATCACTTGTGTCCTTGATCAGAACCTATTTCCATGTTGTTGTTTGCACTAGGATGCTCATTTAGAGTCTTCATCCCCAACCATATCCCTTTGACCCATATATTCAAGCAGTTATTTTTCTTCAGTGTTTTTACTCCCACAGTGTTTCTTCTGGATGTGGAGAGTGGTTTTTCTAGTAGGTTCCTCCAAGTTGTTCAGGGTCATTGCATTGCCACAAATGGAGAAGTCCATTACCTTCGATTGTACCACAGTATATCAGTCACTGTGTACAATGTTTTCCTGGTTCTGCTCCTCTCACTCTGCATCAATTCCTGGAGGTTGTTCCAGTCCCCATAGAATTCCTCCACATTATTCCTTTGAGCACAATAGTATTCCATCACCAACATATACCACAATTTGTTCAGCCATTTCCCAATTGAAGGGCATCCCTTCATTTTCCAAATTTTTGCCACCACAAGAGAGCAGCTATGAATATTTTTGTACATGTCTTTTTCCTTATTATCTCTTTAGCCCAGCAGTGCTATGGCTGGATCAAAGGACACACAGTCTTTTGTCGCCCTTTGGGCATAGTTCCAAATTGCCCTCCAGAATGGTTAGATCAATTCACAACTCCACCAGCAATGAATTAATGTCCCAACTTTGCCACATCCCCCCAACATTCATTACTTTCCTTTGCTGTCATGTTAGCCAGTCTGCTAGATGTGAGGTGATACCTCAGAGTTGTTTTGATTTGCATTTGTCTGATTATAACAGATTTAGAACACTTTTTCATGTGCTTATTAATAGTTTTGATTTCTTTAACTGAGAATTGTCTATTCAAGTCCCTTACCCATTTATCAACTGGAGAATGGCTTGATTTTTTTATACAATTGATTTATCTCTTTATAAATTTGAGTAATTAGAACTTTGTCAGAGGTTTATGTAATGAATATTGTTTCCCAATTTGTTGCTTCCCTTCTAATTTTGGATGCATTAGTTTTGTTTGTACAAAAACTTTTAAATTTTAAATTTAAATTATTGATTTTATATTTTATGATTTTTTTCCTATCTCTTGCTTGGTTTTAAAGTCTTTCCTTTCCCAAAGATCTTACAAGTATTCTGTGTTCACCTAATTTGCTAATAGTTTCCTTCTTTATATTCAGGTCATTCACCCTTTCTGAGTTTATTTTGGTGTAGGGTGTGAGAAGTTGATCCAAACCTAATCTCTCCCATACTGTCTTCCAATTTTCCCAGCAGTTTTTATCAAATAGTGGGTTTTGGTCCCCAAAACTGGGATCTTTGGGCTTATCATAGACTGTCTTGCTGAGGTCATTTACCCCAAGAATATTCCACTGGTCCTCCTTTCTGTCCCTTAGCCAGTACCAAATTGTTTTGATAACCACTGCTTTATAGTATAGTTTGAGATCTGGGACAGCAAGTCTTCCTTTCTTTGAATTTTTTTTTCATGATTTCCCTGGATATCCTTGATCTTTTGTTCTTTCAAATGAACTTTGTTATGGTTTTTTCTAATTTGGTAAAAAAGTTTTTTGGTAGTTCAATGGGTACAGCACTAAATAAGTAAATTAATTTGGGTAGGATTGTCATTTTTATTATGTTAGCTCATCCCACCAATGAGCAATCAATGTTTTTTCCAATTATTTAGATATAGTTTTAATTGTGTGGAGAGTGTTTTGTAGTTGTGTTCATATAGTTCCTGTTGTTGTCTCAGCGGATAGATTCCCAAATATTTTATATTGTCTAGGGTGATTTTGAATGGAATTTCTCTTTCTAATTCTTGCTGCTGAAATGGGTTGGAGATATATAGAAATGCTGATGACTTATGCGAGTTCATTTTGTATCCTACAACTTTGCTAAAGTTGTTGATTATTTTGACTAGCTTTTTGGTTGATTCTCTAGAAGTAGACCATCATATCATCTGCAACTAGTGATAACTTGGTCTCCTCATTGCCAATTTTAATGCCTTCAATTTCTTTTTCTTCTCTAATCGCTACTGCTAATGTTTCTAGTACAAAATTAAATAATAGGGATGATTATGGGCATCCTTGTTTCACTCCTGATCTTATTAGGAATGCATCTAGTTTATCCCCATTGCAGATGATGTTTGCTGATGGTTTTAGATATATGCTGTTTATTATTTTTAGGAAAGGCCCTTCTATTCCTGTACTTTCTAGTGTTTTCAATAGGAATGGGTGTTGTATTTTATCAAAGGCTTTTTCTGCGTCTATTGAGATAATCATGTGATTTTGTCAGTTTGCTTGTTAATATTGTCACTTAACTTTTGTCTCAGTTTCTTTATCTGTTAAGCAGGAATAATAAAAGCATCTCTATCTCTTAGGATTGGTGTAAGCATCAATTGTGATCATAATTGTAAAGCACTTCCAAAACTCTACAGCTCTATATAAATGTTACCTACAAATGTTTGCAGTTGAATATAGTTCATCAATGATCTTACAGAGATATAAACCATTAGAGCTGAGAATGACTTGAGAATAAGATAATCTCTCATCCAACCCATACATTTTACAGATGGGAAAACTGAACCCATAAGAGGGGACATGATAAGGTCACAGAACA
This sequence comes from Monodelphis domestica, assembly GCF_027887165.1. Classification (NCBI taxonomy): domain Eukaryota; kingdom Metazoa; phylum Chordata; class Mammalia; order Didelphimorphia; family Didelphidae; genus Monodelphis; species Monodelphis domestica. Next base: position 97,539,849 of record NC_077231.1, read on the forward strand.
AAAACAGGACACCTCCAGCAGTCACTAAGCAAAGCTCTAAATCTATAAACCTTCAAGAGGAGAGGGGAATGGAATATGGGGAGCATCAGGCCAGGAAGGAAGAAATCAGATTCTCTGATCCATCATAAGATTAGTGTAGTTGGTGGCTTTCCTGGATGGAATTGCCCCCATATCACACACACACACACACACACACACACACACACACACACACACACACACACACACACACCTCCTAGGGTAGTGAGGTAGAGCTAATGGAAAAACATTCCATATGTTCTGATTAGATATAACCTCATTACCATGCTTCCTCTTACAACAAAACCCTTTGCTTAATGAAATCTGGTTCTGGAACAAATGAGCTCTTGCCAAAAGGGGGCTCCAATGGGGACTGCTGGGCCTCCTTTTTTTTTTTCCCAAGGAAGGAATGAGAAAGCAAGAAGGGCTTTTTTTAAAAAAAGGAAAAAAGAGGCAAAACTCACAACAGCCCCAAAATCAAAACAACAGAAGCTGCAATTGCTATATTTCAAAGCCAGTGAAAATTAGACTAAGCGGCCGCAGAAGCCAAATGGAAGCCGTAATTCTTACAGTCCCTTGCTGCTCCGACACGTGTAATGGGTTTGGCAGAGAATCAAGGAAAACAGGGGCCAAACTATGGAGTGTTTTTAAAGAATCTAAAGGCTGCTTGTTAGACGGAAGCCAGATTTCTGCACTACTCCAAGGGGGATGTCTGGATGCAAAAAGTATTGCATTAGCTTTCTGTCTATTTAGTAGGTGGGAGATGAGGAAGGGGTGTCTTGCAGGGGCGTAACTATGACAAGGCAAATGGGGATATTGATACAAGGAGTTGATTTTAAAGGGAGCTGATTTAGAGGACACCAAGTTTAGAAAGGGCTAACAACATACCCAGCAGCACAGAAACAACTGTTAACAACAACAAAACCATCTCTTTAGTAAGAATAATTTGTCAATATCAGAAGGAAGCTACAAGATGTGGTTCTGAGTACCTCAGGTTTAATTTATGGTAATTGCCTCAGGTTCAAGAATTGCTATTCATGGCTCTGACCTCTGGTATCAAAACATTTAAAACTTTTCTCTTACAAAAGCTAAAATGGGCTAAGTTTTTGAAATATATACCAATATTTTGTCCAGCAAGAGGATCATGGGACAATGGAAAGAATGCTCATTTACTGGACCTGAGTTCAAATCCTGCCTCTGTCACTTATTATGAGTATGATATTAAGCAAGACTCAACTCTGTAGACTTCAATGTTTTTCTTTATAAAGTGAGGAGTTTGGACTGGAGAGCTCTGAGGTCCTTCTAGTTCTAGAAATAGGAGCCTAGGATAGTGAATAAGGAGGAAACCTGGTCCCAAACTCAGGACTAGAATGGATTTCATAGATTAATAGAGCTCTTAGAGACTGTAGTAATTACCTATTTCAAATTCCTCACTTTACAAGTGAGCAAATGAATTGGGTCAGAAAAGTGAAAAGAGTGGCCCAAGGTCATGTAGCTAGTAAGCAAGTAGGGAGAGAAAAAAAGTAATTTGGAGCCATATTATCTGACTTGAAATACAGTCCTTTCTGACCCAGCAAACTGAAGCAATGAGGCAGATGTGATGATAGTCCCTGTTGGCATGGATTCACCTCTATGCTCAAAAGGGGTAGTTGACAATGGGAATGAAGATAAGAGTCTGAGAGGGCTCTAGAAAAAGTGAACTATGCATCTCCCTTCACTAGGACACAAGTTATTGCCTCAGAAGATCCACCTCCTAATTCAACAATTCAATAAACATTTACCGTACAGGTAGTTGGGAGCAGAGTGGATTGAGTACTGAATTTAGAGTCAGAAAGACCCAAGTTTTAATCCTACCTCAGATACTTGCTAGCTACCTGTATAATACTGGATAAGTCCTCTAACCATTCTTGCCCTTCGTTTCTTCATCTGTAAAAGGAGAGAGTTGGACTTGATAGCCCCTAAGATCCCTTCCAGCTCTAAGGCCATGGAGAAGGCAAAAAAATGTGCTAGGTCTAAGGATAAAAAAAAATCACATGTAGACTGCAAAGCTGACTAGTCTGTCCACGGGGTAAAGGGCATTCAGGGAAGGTTAGGACCTCTGTCATGAGTACTTCCCAAGCCCTTTCCAAGGATGCTTTTCTCCTCTGGTGTTCATCTACTACCCAACTTTCACCTGTGACTCCAAAAAGCTGTCATATGCTCAGCAGCCATACCCTGAAAAACTGTCTTAGCAGGTCTCAAACCAGGTTAATAGTAACTGATGGGTCTCAAACCCATGAGCCAATTAGGGGGATGTCTACCGCAAGCACGTGAAGACTTCTTCCAGTGGAATGGGTGGATAAAAACAATTTGCTCTGATGGCAATGAACCTATAGAAGCAAGCACTCTCCATGGAGTGCTTAGAGCTTGGTTAGACATTGAAGAATTCAAAGTCATCCACTGTATCCAATGCCATCACCAGTCATCTTAATTTTTGTCTTGTGCCTGGACTTTGATGACTCTGGAAGAGAAAATGAGTCTGACAACTTCAGCAACTCTACCTTACTTAAATCTATTCATGCACAAATCAAGACATCACCCTGTGACATCATTGGTCCTCTTCAAAAATGAAGAATGAACAACAGCCCAGCCAGGAATGTCCCCATAAAACATCCACAATAAAGGATTATCCAGCTTTCATTTTAAAACCCTTAAAGAAGTGGATCCCACAAACTCCCTCACCACCCATTCCTCCTTTGAGCATTTCTAAATGTCATGAAGGTTTTTTTCTTTATGTGAAGTCTAAAACTGCAACTTTCCCCCATCCCCATCTTTGTTCCTTTGTCCTCCCTCTGGTCCAAACAAAACAAATCTAATCCCTTTTCCACATGACAGCTCTTCAAAACCTTGAAGGCGGGATATCGACTTCCCCTTAAGTCTTCTCTTCTCCCTGCTAAACAGCTGCTGTTACTTCAACCAATTCTCCTATGGCTTGATCTCAATGACACTCCTCATCTGACTGTCCTCCTCTGATTGTTCCCTAGCTTAGAAATGTCCTTCCAAAATTGTAGCTCATAGCAATAAAAACATATAATCTAAATGTAGTCCAAGCAGGGCAGAGCATAGCAAGTCTCTTACCTCCCAAGTTCCAAATATTATATCTCTTAAAGTAAATTAAGATCACATTAGCCCTTTTTTAAAAACAGTCTCCTTGTTTCATTAAATCAGTCCACTAAATTCCCTGGCTCTTTTTCACACAAACTCCCTTACATTGGAGCCCTGAAACTGATTTCTTGATCCTGTCTGAGACTTTACATTCATATCTCTTCAATTTCATCTCCAATTCAACTGAGTAAGCATGAATTAATCTGTGCAAAACATAGGAGATATGAAGATGAAAATAAAAGTTACTTCCTGTAAAGAATTTACATGTTTTGGGTCTTTCACTATATCCTTTTAGGTGAAGAAGAACATTCTAACCTGTCAAGATCCATTGGGATCCTGATTCTGCTAAGGTTAATGGATGGTGTTAGCTATCCCTCCCAATTATGGGTGATCTACAAATTTGGCAAGCACGCTTTCCAAGTAAATGCAGAAATGTCTAGCAGCACAGGGTCAAGGACAAATCCCTGTATCATTCCAGTAGCAGTGATCCTCCATGTTGACATCAACACTAATGATTACTCCATAGATATGACATACATTGTTATAGAAATGACTCAGACCAAACTCTTAAGGAGTTTACAATATGTGTGTGTTTGTGAACACTACAATATAAAGGATAATGAGATATATGAAGAGAAATTCAGAAAAGACTCCAGGAAAATTTGGAAATTTACAATAATAATAAATGGCATAACAACAACAATAATAGCTAATATTTGTAGTATTTTAAGGTTTACAAAGCACTTTACAAATACTTTTTCATTTGGTCTTCACAACAACCCTAGGAGGGAGGTACTATTATTATTCCCATTTTACAAATGAGAAAACTGAGGCAGACAGAGATCAAGTGATTTGTCTAGGATCACACAACTAATAACTGACTATGGCTGGATTTAAACTCAGGTCTTCCTTACTCTAGGTCCCATTCAATGGAGATGGCTTTCACCTAGAAAATCAAGGACATGGAGGGAATGGTACTTTATTTGAGCCCTTCAAGAAGGAAAGAACTTCAATGAATGGAAATAGGATAGAGATGTGTAATCTATTCCAAGCATTGGGATAAATGCCTTTAACATCATGGAGACAGGAGAGGGCAAAGCTGGAAGAGATGAGAAATGTTGTCTGGAAATCAAGTAGATGAAATGAGATTGTACAAAACAAAACTGGAGAGGTGGGATGGAGCTGGATTGTAGATACCCTTGAATGTCAAACTCAAAAATTAAGATTTTATTCAGAAGAAATGAGAGACTACTAAAAGTTTTTGGATAGCGATGTAAGGTGGCTGGAGTCCTGCTTGGGACAATTAAATGAACTGCATTGTGAAAAATGGATTGAAACTAAGAAAGCCAAAAAGGACTCAAACAATGAAGCCAACATTCTGGTAACTAAAATAATACTTCTCTTCCTATTGCTTTGAATTCTCCAAAACACTATTGTTACTTCTACTAAGGATGATAGGATGCATGTTCTAACCACTTCAGTTACAAATAGGACCAGAAAGAAACATGGTATCAAGAAGAGAGTGTTGAATTTAGAGCCAGAAAGACCAGGCTTTGAATGCCATCCTGTGTGAACCTGGGAAAGTTTCTGAAATTCTTGAATCCAGTGGTTCCTCTTCTTTAAAATGGGGAGAGGGGCAGGAATTGGACTCAAGAACCTCTATGGTGTCTTGCAGTTCTAAATCTATACTCTTATGGTCACATAATTCCTTATCTCACCCCATTACCTCTGCATCCTTAGTCAAAAAAGTGACTAGGATTGTTCATAAGTCTTCACTACCCTGAGCTAGCCTTTGGGAAAACCAGAACTGGGGAAATTGGGGGGGGGGAGGTTCAGAGAGTTCTGGAAAATGGTGGAAATAATGAGAAGACAGAAGAAATCATCAAATTTCTCAGAATTAGAAAGAGAGAAGGGAACTAAGAACACACATGATAATGATCCATAAAATGACTTCACAGGAAATATTCCTGAAATGATACTGATACTTTGAAAGAGCCACACTTTTATCAGTGCACAGCCTTCTCTGGCAAATTCTACTTTCTCCACATTTTATGAAATGCAGTAGAATAAAGACCAACTTGTCAGATCAACAGTTTCATCCTCTAAAAAGGCAGGCTTAGAAAAGATCATTTCTGAAATGTTTTCCAGCTCTACATCCTTTTTTATCATGAACTTCCAATTTCCTCATGGCAAATTTTTTCATGATGGGCCTCGCCACAGAAAAAAAGAGAAAGTATAGTTGCCACTGTCTTCCATAAAAGTATTGCCTCACTCATCAGAAGGGAAGGGAAGAGAAAGGAAGGAAAGGAGAAAAGAGGGGTGAGGAAAGGAGAGAAACCTGGTGCCACACACTGTGCTAATAATATCTGCAAATAACAAATAGAAGCAAGACAGCTCCTCTGATAAATAAAGAAAGCATGAAAAGGGGAGCTAGAAAAGTCATTATATGAATGGGGGAGTTCCCCCCTAACCCCCAGCCCCGATAGGTTGTGGCAATGATCAGAAAGATTCCAAGCAGCAAGATAAGGCAAAAAGCTCATCTCTCAGAGCCCAATAACATGTTACAGAATCCAAGATTAGAGTGTGGTAAGAGGAAACAATGGGAATTTTGGCCCAAGGGAAGAAAGTTTGGTTTGGAAACAGAAGAAAAAAGAGAAAAGAGAAAGGAGACACCATTAATAGATTTTTAAACACCCTCCCCATAGATTGGATAAGGAAATATGGACCAGATCATGAGAAGCACTAGTGACATCCCGCAAACTGGGTATCCTGGGGCCATGCTTTCATTTTAAATTAATGTCCACAGAAGGAAAACTACCCCCCAGTCCATTCATCAGGGGGAGAACACCCCATAATTGAAAGCAGGGAGCTGTTCATCATTCCTCTGGTCTATACCAACTATTACTTTGGTAGGAAAGTTATAAATGAAATCCTATCCCTTGGAGAAACCAGCAAGGTCACTCTGTCATCAGACATCCATGCTCAGAGAGGACTGAGATGAAGGCTCAACCAAGAACTGCTGAATAGGCTAATAAATGTCTAAGAGACTAAATTCAGAGGGGGAAATGAACTTTATAAATTACTGCTTAGCTCCAGTATTGGCCCAATTCCCTGTATCTATTCTCCTCTCAGGATGTCTTGTTGCCTGATTCAGTATCAAAGTGATCCTCTACATCATGATCTCATATTCTCATGCTATTTAATATTAGAACTAAAGGGGCCTTGGAATAAGGGACATCAGAGATGCAAGGGGCCTTGGAACAGGGGATGTCACAGCTGAGAATGGCCTTGGAACAGGGGATGTCACAGCTGGGAGAGATCCTGGAAAATGTCATAACTGGAAAAGGATTTAAAACATAAAAAATTAGAATTGGAAGACTTTAGAGTTCATATATTCAATTCATTCATCTTATATATAAAGAAATTGTAACCCAGATGGCAGAAATGACTTACCCTCAAAGTAATAAAATTACATTAAACTCCTAGCCCACAGCTATTTCCAAATACCACACTATTATTCTGATTCAAAGCAGTCATCTTAAAAATATTTTAATTTAAGGAGAACGTGAGTTCATATCTCAGTGGAATTCAATTATATTCCATTCTATAATTGATTGCCTATTGAGTATGAGATAAGAACTATTTACTACTTGTATAACCATGGTATTTACCATTTACTTTCCCTCTGTAAACTTCAGTTTCCTCAAGTGAAAAATGATTTGGTTAGACTGGGTTCTAAGGTTCCTTCCAACTTTGAAGCTTTCAATCCAATGTTTCCTCCATGATAGTCTACTTAGGTAACACAATAAGAGTGTTAAACTTGGAGTCAGAAAGACCTGAGTTTGAATACTAACTTAAACACTTACTGATGATATGACTCTGGATAAGACACTTGACCTTTTGGCCACTTTTCTCATGTAAAAAATGGGGATAATAATAGCACCTACCTCCCAGGGTTTTTGTGAGGATAAAATAAGATGGTAATTATAAAGTGCTTTGCAAACCTTAAAGTGTTATATGAATGCTACCTTTTATTACTCTAAACCAAAAAATGCAATCTTTCTTTGGGGAATGAGGGAACCTAGACCATCTTTTAAACAGGCTACCTCTTCTGTAAATACTCCCCAATGTACCCCAACCCTGTCCTTTTCTGGTGACTTCTGAGAACTTCCTTCCCTCATTTTAGAAACTTCCACACCCTGGATTTGAATCTTTCTCACTTTTTCTTTCTGGACACCAGTTTCCTCAGATCTAAATGAAATGAATAGTCTCTAATGTCCTTTTTATTTCTAGATCTAGGGTTCTTATGTCCAGAGTTGTAAAATAATAATTTTCCTTTACCAGTTCCTAGTTCATGTCATCATCTAGATGATATCCTTGATGGGAAAAGAGTCAAATACACCTAAACCAAATTCTACATCATCTTTAAAAGCCCATGGTCTTTGCTGGCAAGAGCACGAGATTAGAGTTTAAGAGTTGAAGGGGGCCTTACAGGTCATCATTTTACAGATGAGAAAACTGAAATGCAAAGACATTGTGTCTTGCCAAGAGTAACAAAGCTAGAAAGTGTTTTCTGAGTAGGCCAATTATTCCAACTTCCCTCATTTAACAAGAAGGAAATTAAGACCTAGATAGATAGATGAGGAAAATCATCCAAGTCACATTTCTATAGCATTTTTAGTTTTACAAAATGTTATCATTTTCAAATTCCATTAGGGATAGGTCATGCAAAGATTGTTTTCCATATATTTTAGCCTGAAGTCCAGAGATATGAATAGATTCATCCAAAGTCACGTAGTGGTTAATAGAAAATTTCAATTTGAATCCAGGTACTTTGATTCCAGTACAATAAATTTGATTCCAATACATAAAAGCATTATTGAGATCCCAACTGTTGATTCTGTCTCCAAAAACATCTTTTCAAAAATGTATTCCCTTTATATCAATTCTGTATTTGAGAAAGTGAAGTATTCTATATTCCCTACCTTAATATATTAAGAGAAAGCTTATGCATCTCTACTAAATTAACAATTAATCCCAATTAACCAATTTAGGAAGAGTGAAGTATTTTTGAGTCACTGGCTTTAAATGACTACCCTTTGGAAATGTTTTGGGATAAAAAAAAGAAATAGAAACACCTCTTTATGCATCTGAGAAGGAATTCAAGGAAGAAAGCAAGCACACTTGGGAAGCACTCTGAAGAGACAGAGCACTTATTGTTTTTACCAGAGGACTTGAGAAGAGTTCAGGGAATGAGCCCAGAAGGAGTGTCACACACTCTCCCTTCCCAATCCCCACCACTGACCATGCCATCTTAGAGAACCAATCAGTAACAATGTGCCCATCTAGGGTCTGAGAATCCACAAACAAAACACAGAGATCAAAGGCAGCTTCAAGGAGGCCAACCTCTTCTGCTTGAGTGTAAGAAGTGTTGACCTACCAAGGCACTGAATCTCTAATCTGTCAGAAAGTTCCATCAAAGGGAAACTTCATGGGAACTCAATAAACACAAGAGTTGGTCACCTGATATTTCTAAATCTGAGACCGTTCTTCTCATGGATTTTGTGTGTTCAAGAGAAGAGTGTGACCCTGGTTTGGGAATGACTTTACCAAAGACACTTAGTAAACCCCCTTTCTTAAAAGTTAATTAACCTTGGTTGGCTACCTGATATTAGACAAATGGAAGTTTGTGAACAGCTTTACTAGAAACACCACCACCACCCAACCCCTCTGTGCCTCTGGGGAGTAGTCACCCATGAATCAAGAACCTAGCCAACTAATGTTAGTGGGAGACTAGAGATGGGGGCGGGGCAGTAGGGATGGAGAGAGAGGGAGGGAGGGAGGGAGGGAGGGAGGGAGAGAGAGAGAGAGAGAGAGAGAGAGAGAGAGAGAGAGAGAGAGAGAGAGAGAGAGAGAGAGAGAAAGAGAGAGAGAGAGAGAGAGAGAGAGAGAGAGAGATGCATGTAATTGTATGCTCCTTGAGATAAGGAAGTGTTCCATTCTTTTCTTTCCATCCCCAGTCCTGGCACAGTAGTAGTAGTAGTCTCTTGGTAACCGAGAATGACGACTGTCTTTGTGTGTTTTCATCTATGATAGATGAGTGTGCACAAAGACACTTGTGCGTGAAGGAGATTTAAGTGGAAAAGTCGATGCACAGAGACAGTCCCACTCTCTCGGCGTCGGAAGCCCGGGTCCATTGGCACGAAAAGTCGTTACACCTGAAGACTTCCTCAGCTGCATTGGATGGCCGTGTTGTCTTTTGTGCTCCAACACACCCTGAGCACTCCACAGTGCTTTGCTGCGTCGCCATCTCAGCCGTTGAACCTTCTTGTTGATTTCTTCTGTCTGTTCGGCCAAAGCAGTCTTGCTGGGTGAGCAAAGCCCGGTTCACCAGGGGTCTACGACCCGATGGCTACCCTCACAAGGTTTAGCTGGCCTGTTGAAGCAGTTGCCCGGGGTGTGGCCGCTGCCGCATGCTAGAAGCTACTGGGAGCCACAAGTGAGAGCTGGGTGTCAGGTGAGGGTCAGAGGCTGGAGAGTTGCCCTAGGAGGGCACAACAAGCCCTCCATACCAGAGATACTACCCCTCCCTGAGCACCCCATACACCCCTGGCACAGTCCTGGCACATAGTAGAATCTTAATAAATGCTTTCAGACTAAAGGGCCTTCTCAGCCACCTAGCATTCCAAATAACCCCAATTGAAGTACAACTTTTATTTTTACTAATCATAGAACTAGCAGTTTTCCTAGGTTATCCACTACAGGCTCAATCTCCTAGACTCCACTTTAATGAAAGTCTTAAGCAAACTTACAAACCAATCCTTTTTTACATCTGTGGAATTGTGACAGTAGAATCAAAGAATCCTAGGGCTAGAACTAACTCCAGACAGAATTCAACTAGACCAACTCTTACTGAAACAACAATTCTCCATCAACCATAGTGAGATGTGACCATCCAATATGAAAATGAACAGCTTTAGTGTTGGACACTTTGATAATGCAGAAACATCCCATTCCACTTTGAGGCGGTTCTTATTGTTGAGTTTTCTTTTCATCTGGGCAAAGCCTGCCTCTCAGAAGCTTCCATCCATTGTTCATTCTGACTTCTGGGGCCAAGAAGAACAAGTCTAATCCCTTTTCCACATGATGGCCCTTCAAATACTTGAAAACAGTAACCATGTCCGCAGTAAGTCTCCTCTTCCCCAGTTCCTTACACTGATTCTCTGATGGCATGGTCTCCTATCTTGTCAGATTGCCTCTGAAGACTGAGTTAGTTAATGTTTTCAAAGCTCCATGCAAAGAATTGTAATAAGGAAATCAGAGAGTGACAATGCTATGTCTGAGAAGCCATGCATTACTTTTGAATAAATAACATTTTCCATTATCTTCGTTTCTCAAGTCAGATTTTTTTCCTGTAAATAATTCACAGAGTAGGCAGTGAGCTAACTCTGTGGGAGGGGAGAAGTAAATTATTTACAACAATAATAAAATGTAGAATCAAAGCCTATATTAGGGATGTGTCTGAAAGGATTGGGCCAATGGGGTGAGTTCTAGGGATCTTGGTATTCAAAGCTAAAAGGTGTCAGCGTCCATTCTGGACTTGGAAATGGGCATTAGATTCAAATCTTGTTTGTGACACTTGCTACCAGTATGACCCCAAGTAAATAATTTCTTTCCTCTGGGACTCATTTTCCCTATATGCAAAATATAAAAATATAGTTTCTAAAGTCTAATCCAGGTCTAACTCTATGATGCATAATCTATGAATGTACTGAGGATCAGTGGTTGGATGAAAAGGCAGTAGTCCAGAGGCCACAGAAATAATTCCTACATATATATCCATGTATATACATAACCATGTATCCATGAATACAGATAGTATATTGTCTATTTCTCTTTGTCCTGTTTCTTTCTGCTAGTTTCTATCTCTTCTCTTCTTCCTCTCCTCTATTCTGCATTCATTCATTCTTCCTTTCTCTCGATGCTATCTTTTCTGCCTCTATTTCTATTTTTCTCTGTCCATCTATCCCACACTGTCTCTATTTTTCTCTCTTTCTACTTCTGTGTCTTTCTCTGCTTCTCTTTGCCTGTCTCTCTGCCCCTCTCCCTTTCCCACTCTTTGCCATGCTCTCTCTCGCTCTCTCTACCAATGATGTATCTACTCAAATGAGAAACAGATTCTTTCATGGGTTCAAGTCAAGGAAGGCACAAGAAAAAATCAAGAACTCTTCAGAAGGCTCAGAGGACTGTGAGAGGAGAAAAGTGGGACTGGATAGTTTCAGTTTTGATCTATGATCTGCACTGGTAACTATTGAGATGAGTCCTTAGCAATCTAATTGTCAAACGAGCAAGAAAAAGTAAATCTGTTTGGTTTTGGTTTTGGTTTGTTGTTGTTGTTGTTGTTGTTGTTTGCTTCACAATACTAAAGAAAGAGTTAGAAGAGAGATAAATGGACAATCCTCCATCCACTACCTCTCAAATGATACCAAGAATCAAAGTAGTTTTTGTCAATACCATGCAGGTACTTTTCAAAATTCCTTTATGAGAACCCTGAGCTAATGTGGGAAAATATCAGGAAACTTTTGAAGGCTCTAATTGAGCAAGGGTTAAGTGCATGTTTATCCACATTTCTTTTGTGTTTTAATCCTCTTACCCATTTCTGTTTCTTTCATTTTCTTTACAGTTGTTTCTGGCTCAGCACTTCTAGACTGATTTCATCTTTGTGGGTCCCTTCTACAACTTTGCTTCCATACCTACTTTGCCTTTGTTCTAAATGTCTATTTTTCTCCCAGTCATTCAGTTGGTTCATGAAGATTCCACTTTCATCTGAATGGCTGTCTCAAAAATCAAGTCAAGGGGTAGCTAGGTGGCTCAGTGGATAGAGAGCCAGGCTTGGAGTCAAGAATTCAAATCTTATCTCAGATATTTCCTAGCTGTGTGACCCTGGGCAAGTCACTTAATCCCAATTGCCTAGTCCTTACTAGTCTTCTACTTATTGATTCTAAGACTGAAGGCAAGGGTTTAACAACAAAGTCAAGTCAACAAGCATTTCTTAAATGCCTACCATAGATCAAGCATTCTAAGTACTAGGGTTGCAACGAAAGGCAAAAGACAGTCCCTGCCTTCAATGAGTTCACAGTATAATGGAGGAGATAACGTGCAGACAACTGTGTACAATCAACATGTATGTGTGTATGCATATATGTATATTATATATAAGCATGTGTGTGTACATGTGGATATGTACATATTTATAAGATAATCACAGAGAAGGCACTAGCAATGAAGGCACCTGGGAAAGGCTTCTCGCAGTAGGGGGGATTTTTGCTGGGATTTAAAGGAGGCCAGGGGAGCCAAGAGGCACAACAAGTATCTTTTAGTAAGTCAACCAATAAGCATTTTCTGCATATCTATTGTGTACCAGACATTGTACTCGGTTCTGGGGTACACGTACAAGGAATAAAGCAATCCCTACCACCAATGAGCTAACATTCTCATAATTTTAGGGATCCTAAATGAATTTCAGGCTAGTCAAAGTAGACCAAATGCTGGCCAACCCAAGCAAGCTTCATTCTCGTTTGGGATTGGAATTGTAGTCTAATGAATGCATTCTATTAAACTATAGAACTAGAGCCAGAAAGAACCTCAACTATTATCTAGCCTAAACTTCTCATCTTACACATTTAAAAACCTGAAGTTCAGAGAAAGGAAGTACAAAGTCTAAGGTTAGACAATCAATGAAACAATCAATAAGCATAAGCTGTGTCCACTATATGCTCGGGATTATGTTAGTTGCCAGGGATGCAAATGTAAAAGCTGAAAGAATGTCTCCTCCCAAAGAGTTCACGGACAGTTAGTAAGTGATATGCAAGATGTACCAGCTCATGTGTACAAAGCCTAAGAAGGACTGAGGCTAGGAACCAGAAGAAGGCTTTCATTGATACAGGGAATTCTCAGATGAGAAAACTCCTTCCACCATGCAAGCTGGCACCTTCTCTGCAATTTCTAGCCTTACAAAGTTGCCTCAAAGCACTAAGATGTAAAGTGATTTGCCTAGGGTCCCACAATCAGTAAGTAACAGAGCAGAATTTGAAACCAGGTCTTCTTTGCTCTAAGGGTGACTTCCTGATTAGAAGATAATAGCAATAATAATAACAGATATTTCTATAGTTTTAAGGTTGGCATACTGGCTTACTTATAGTATCTTATTTGGTACTCTTAAAGGCAATAGAATTTTCCAAAATTAAGTTGTTCTACTAGAATGCAAATTTCTTGAGGGCAAGAATTGTTGGACTTCTTGCTCTGAATCCCACAGTGCTCAGCATAGCACCTGTCACATGGCAGATCAGTATAAAATGGTTATGGGCTTCCTGAATGAATAAATGAGCAACAACCCTTCAGAGGCTGGTTCTGCATGGGCCAGGAAGACCCAATTGGCTTGAAAATGTTGCAGGGAGTTAAGAACTTTTTTGGGATGTTAGTTACAAATCCCTAGAGAGGGTGTAGGGTAAGCCTCATTGAGGAGAGTGTTGAGCACTGAAGTTGACAACTTCATTGAGAAGATTAAAGACACCTCTTTGAATGCCAGTCCATTCACAGCTCATTGAAGATGGGTGTCTCACTCTCAATAATGGAGAATGATTTGATTAGCCCAGGCTACAGTGTACCAGAGCCACCTTTTTGTCCTAAGGCAAGATGGGTTTCTACAGGTATTATTATTCCCAATTCAGAGATGTGAAAACTGAGGCTAGGGAAGATTAAGTGACTTTCCTATAGTCACAAAGCCAGAAGGGTCAGACACAGGATTTGAACATAAGTGTCCTTTGACTCCAGGCTAGTGCTCACTCCATTGTACCACATTGACCAAAGAAGAAATCAGCTCATATTTATTGGAAATCAAGTGGCTAGTAAAAAAATATATAAATAAGCTGATAACTATATTCAAATATAGTATTTCTCTTTCTAATAACTCTTAGGCTTACATGAGAATTAAGAGAGGAACAAAGAGGAGGGACTAATATTTATCCCTAGGAAATGCATAATTTATTACTATGAACTCCTAGAATACAGAGTTGACTAAAGGGCCCATATAAGGATCTTAGAACAGTAGTTGTATAACAGGAAGAGACCTTAGAAACCATCTAGGCCAGTCTCACTCCTAATTTACAAATAATGAAATAGACAGAGCAACAGAAGTGGCTCACCCAACGTCATATAAGTGGTAAGTGACAAAGCCTGGATTTGAACCCAAAACAATCAAAAGTATTGCAGATACTGAGCTAAATGAGACATCAAAATTCAAATCCGCTCCTTTTACAGATGCCGAAATTACACCCAAGGGAGATAAAGGGACTTGTCTAAAATCATATAGGTAATAAAGTGTCAGAGGTAAATTTTGAACTCAGGACCTCGGTCTCCAAATCCTGTGTTCTTTCCCCTGTATTAAATTCCTGCTTGATGTAGAAGAGATGAGTGAACATTGGAAAGCATATTATAAAGGCTCTAAAACTCCTCCCTTTTGTCCAATTCCTGCTTAGGCAGGAGATATACACAAATATGAGCAGACAGATTCTACCTTTTACACTTGGGGCTCTTTATTTGCCTAAGTTCTGTTACAAGGCAATAAGCTATTCAGCCCCCCACTGGGGTACAAGACATCCTGACAGATGGCAGAACTAGAGATGGGGAATAAGAATGTCTTTCTTCTCTGCAAAACTTGCCAGGGATGCAGGAATGATTGCACTGGGTGGTCAAATGAGATCCAGTGTCCTTGGGTCTGATTTCAGTGCTGTGATAACACAGCGGTGAAGGTTCCTGACAGCCCTTATTAACTAATGGAATGGAATATGCCCCTTCCCCCAACTAGAGACAGGCATTCAAAGGAGTTGTACTGTACTGACAAGTACAGGCTTGCACAGCAGAAAGAGGAGGGGAGGGAGTTGTAATTAAGACAGGATAGGTCTTGATGAACATGCATGTATTGGGAAGGAATCAAATTAAATTGGAGCTATAATTTTCTGTGGCTGGGGGAGTGGAGGAAGGAAATATTCAGGTTTCCAAATCAGTGCCTTATTGTTGACCTGAGAGCAGGGGAGCTATCCAGCTCTGTCCAAGAAGGTACTTCCGAGGACCCACAAGCTTCCATAACAGACCACTCAGATTTTGGAAGAAGTTTGAGAAATAAAAGGAATTCCTCCACATTTCAGAAACGAGAAGAGACCCCAGAAGTCATTTAATATGCTCCGAGTTTCCAGGAGACTTCTATTAAAATACAAATACTCTTAGGAAAGGAAACCCATTAAGCCATTATTAAGCACTAATATCTTCTTATGAGTTTCTTTATCAGATGTGAGAGCCAGGCATATTGCAAATCCAAAGAAATGAGATACAGGACAGGTAAATTTTGATAGGAAATTGGGGAACAAAAACAAGTCAAATTTTTCTTTTTCTCTTCTACATCAAGCAGAAATTTGATACAGGGGAAAGAATGCAGGATTTGGAGGCAGAGGGGATCATTGGGTGGCAATGGGTGATCACTGATGGTTTCAACATGACAGAAAGAATAAGAATGTCCATCAGAGTATTTACTAAGAATTTTGTTTATGCCAGGCATTGTTCCATCCCTCAAAGAGCTCACATGCTCAAGTGGGGGACAACACACAAACAACTCTATACTTATAAAATGTATATAGTGTAAATGGAAGGTTGTATCAGCGGAAAAGCACTAGCAGGCTTGGAGCCCATCCCCTTATTTTAGTGTTGGGAGATCTGAGATCCAAGAAGGATGGGGTGATTTGCCTAATTCCACCTGATATGGTAGATGACAGAGCTATCCTAGCTCCCAATCCAGTGTTCTTTCCACAGCAGCAAGAAAAACAGATTTGTCAAGGAAAGAACATAATGGAATGCACTTCGGAGAATGACACAGAAAAGATAGAAGGAGGGCATTAAAAGTTTATCTCACACTTCTCTATATTTGTGAAGAATAAAGATCTGTAACGGTCAAATATTCATGCATAAGAAAGTCAGAATGAAGAGGAAATGGAAAATATTCTGTAGCAAATGTTCCTACTCTAGCACCATGGTAAATACCCCTAACTAAAAGCCAGTTGTCTGCCTGGCTACTTGATATATGTTGATTACTGACAGAAGAACACTGATGGGGGCTAATAAACCATAATATCAGAGTAACTACCCCAACTCCTTGAAGTCTTTGGGGAACAATAGCCTGCTGCCCTCTTGGGATCCAGCTTGCCAATGTAAATTTGAGTTTGGAATATGATATTCCTAGAGCTTGCACAATAGGCGCATGTAGAAAGGTTAGCCATGAGAGAATGGAGGAAGGGAGAAGAAAATGGGGGAGGAGATCAAGGGGGAAAGCTCACAGCAAATGGCTTCAATTTTTAGTAAACTCAGAGGTGAAGTCATCAGCTGAAAGGGAGGGAGAAGATGTGTGATGCTTGAGGAGAGAAGAGAAGGTTTGGACAGCTCCAGAAGAAGGAACAACGCAATCTGAGATTACTAGCCCTCTCAGATAAAGAAGGAGGAAAAAAGGTGAAAATCATCCAGGGATAGAACGACTAAAGATATAAAAGAAATACACAGACCAAAACTACCAGAGCTAGGCTTAATCTTTGTCAACCAGGGGCAACTTGGCTGAGTGTAGATTTTTTCCAGTTGCTTTCAGTAATCCACATAGCTATAGGAAAAAAAGGACTATTCAGACACACAGTCAGCCAACAGCCTGTGAATGTGTTAAGAGAAGGTGGCACATTAAAAGAAAAGGTTTAGGAATCACTGAGGTGGTTGGGGGGTGCTGTTTGGGGGTTGGAGTGGAGAGAGACATTTGTGTCTACACATTGAAACTCGGGCAATTGTGAGTTTCTCCCGGAATCTCAAAAGGGCCTGCTCTGTCCTCCATGCTGAGCAACAAAATGAGTTTCCATTGACATAAGCAGAACAGAGAAGGAGGAGAAGGAAAAGAAGAAGGTGGTGCCAATGACTTCCATCCGTAATGATTGGAATGTAATTGTGTCCCTGGGCCAGGCAGCTGCTCCCTTCCTGAGGACAGAGATGATGATTTCTGTTTCTTAAGGGGGGGTTATCTAAAAACAAACAACAAATGCCTGCCTCCATTCCCTTCTCCCCACCTTGTCCAAAACAGAAGGGGGGAAGGGGAGGGGAGCCAATGAGAGATGATGCGCCCAGCATCTCCTAAATAAAGAAGAGAACAGGAGTCAGCAAAGAAATAGGGGTTAGAAAGGAAGATGAGCGGGGGATGGCATGATAACAAAAATAGACTGAAGCCCACAGAGTCAAAGGGATAAATAAAGCACCTATTGCCCACTAATGGACAGGGAATGGGACTCATATCTCTATATGAAATTTTCCAGGGGGAGCCAGCTTTTGATGGATTTTTGAGTGATCTATTATATAAAGGTGGCCAATAGCCATGAATTTCTATCTGGGGTCCCAGTTTTATCCAAAGTAAAACCGAATAAAAGAGGTTAGAGGTGGGAAAGTACAGAGTAGGTTTAAGGGCTAGAGAACAATCTAATTTGTCTAGAATGTCAAGTACCAAAATAGCACCCCCTAAGGATGGTCCTTTCCCTCCACTCCCACTTTAGAGCATGTATATATTCGATGGTGATCATGATTATGATGAGATAACTGAATTTTACACAAGAGTTAGAGGTTTGCAAAGAACTTTAAAATATTTTTGACCAGAAGTCTCTGGAGGTACATGCCTGACAATCTACATTATAATTTTTTTAGAAGTTACCATTTAGGGGCAGCTGGGTGCCTTGGTGGATTGAGAGTCAGGCCTAGAGATGGGACGTCCTGGGTTCAAATCTGGTCTCAGACATTTCCTAGCTGTGTAACCCTTGACAAGTCACTTAACCCCAGTTGCCTAGTTTTTACCAATCTTCTGCCTTGGAACCAATACATAGTTTTAATTCTAATCAGAAAGTAAAGGTTTAAAAAGTTGCCATTTGCTTAATTACATATATATGTACATATTAGTGGTAGTCTCTCAGTGATCGAGAATGACTATTGTCTTTGTGCATTATCATCTACAGTGTACCCTCATGTGGCTTTGGAGTCCAAAGGCTGAGGCGCAGAGTCTGTGGCACATGGAGCCTGGGACGCCAGTTGTTACGGGAGGTGTGGTTGTGGCCTGGTGTCGGCGTTCATGCGCAGCGGCAAGACGTCGACGTTGCTCATCTTCAAAGGTGGTGGGGACATGGTTAATGTGGGTTCGCCAGCTGCTTCTGTCAGAGGCGGCGAGTTCTAGTTGCTTTGGTGTCATGCCAGCCCACTTCAAGTTGGACTTGAGCTGATCCTTGAATCTTTTCTTTGGTCGGCCTTGTTTCCTGAGTCCAGCTGACAGTTCACCATAGAATACCTGTCTTGGTATTCGCTGTGGGTCCATGCGGATGACGTGTCCAGACCATCGTAACTGGGTTTTGAGGACCAGGACTTCGAAGCTGGTGGAGTTGGCTCTGTCGAGGACTTCCTGATTGGTGATTCGGTCCTGCCATCGGATCCTCATGATTGACCGGAGGGAGCATTGGTGGAATTGCTCCAGCTGTTTCATGTGCTTCCGGTACAGTGTCCATGTCTCACAACCGTACAGGAGCGAGCTGAGGACCACTGCATTATACACTTTGAGCTTCGTTGCAGTGCTTACACCTCTGTGTTGGAGGCCTTTGCAGCGCAGCCGCCCGAGTGCCTGGCTGGCCTTTTGGATCCTGGCATTGATCTCATGGTCTAGGGTGCCCAGGTACTTGAAAGTGTTGATGTTAGAAAGCTGCATGCCGTCGATTGTAATGCACGGCTGGTTAGCTGGCCTCCCTGGTACAGGTTGGAACAGCACCTCTGTTTTGCTGAGGCTGATAGTCAGGCCAAACAGTTTTGTTGCTGTGGACAACCTGTCTACAATGGTTTGAAGATGATTTTCTTGGTGGGCCATGAGAGCACAGTCATCTGCAAAGAGAGCTTCCAGGATGAGTCTCTCTGTTGTCTTTGTTTTTGCAGTCAGGAGGCAAAGGTCAAATAGTGAGCCATCCAGTCGGTATTTGATGTAGACGCCCAGGTCTAGATCCATCACAGCATGTCATAATACTTGGGTGAAAAATAGGTTGAATAGTACCGGAGCAAGGACACAGCCTTGTTTCATGCCATTGGAGATATTGAAGCGATAGGAAGTCTCTCCACCAGATAGAACTTCCCCTGTCATGTCGACATGAAAGAGCTGGATCAGTTTGACAAATTTTGCTGGGCAACCAAGCTTGCTGAGGATCACCCACAATGCGTCCCTGTTCACTGTGTCGAACACCTTTGTCAGGTCTATGAAGACAATGTAGAGACTCAGGTTCTGCTCAAGGCATTTTTCCTGCATTTGCCTCACTGTGAAGACCATGTCGATGGTGCTACAATCTGGTTGGAAGCCACATTGTGATTCAGGTAGGTTCTGCTCTGAAACAGATGAGAGGAGTCTGTTGAGTATAACACGGGTGAGGATCTTTCCAGCAGTGGAGAGTAGTGAGATGCCTCTGTAGTTGTCACAGGCTGCTCGTGAGCCTTTGTTCTTGTATAGGGCTATGATGGAGGCATCTATGAGTTCTGGGGGCATGTCTTCCTCTTCCCATATGCTGGTCAGCACTGTGTGGAATGCTTGTAGCACCTTTCCATTTAGGGCCTTGTATACCTCGGTTGGGATCCCATCTTTACCGGGTGCCTTGCCTGCACTCATTTGTTTAATGGCTTTTTGGACTTCCTCTATTGAAGGAGGGACATCAAGTTGTTCAATGGTGCGGTTTTGGGGGATCTGGTCAAGGGCGCTTTGGTCGACTGAAGAGGGTCGGTTGAGAAGCTGTCTGAAGTGTTCTTTACACCTGTTGCTGATGCCTTTTTTATCTTTTATGAGAGTGTCACCGTCAGAGGATAGCAAGGGAGTGGTGGTGGGTTTTGATGGCCCATAGATAGTCTTGAGGGCACTGAAAAATTGTTTGTAGTTTTTCGTATCAGCAAACTGCTGGATTTCTTCTGCCTTTTTTTCCCCACCATCGGTCTTGCATCTTCCTGATCTCATGCTGCGCTGTGGCTTGGAGAGACTTGAATCTGTTCTTTTTAGGAGCAGAGTTTGTCTTATTTTGCTACTCCATAAAGGCTTTGATCTTCTTGCTCAATAGGTCTTCAATACCAGTATTGTTCTCGTCGAACCAGTCCTGGTGGTTGCGTTGTTTTGGGCCTAGGACTGCCTTTGATGTTTCCTTCACTGCGTCTCTGAACTGGTTCCATTTCTCGGTTGAGCTTCCAGTGAGTGGTCCCTTGGCAGACAGCTTGTTGTCCAGGCAGGACTGGAATGTTTGCAAATAAGATGGATCTCTAAGACAACTCACGTTATAAAATGCGCAAACTCTGTCTGTGCTCGTTTTGGATGGTGAGGCGCAATGCGCATTTAAAGAGTCGCTCTAACCAATCGGTGGTCTGTCCAGCACTCAGCTCCTCTCATGGCTCTGGTGATCTTTACATCCTGGATGTCTCGCCGGCGTACAATGATGTAGTCAATAAGATGCCACTGTTTTGATTGTGGGTGCATCCACGTTGTTTTATATTTGTTCGCCATTCTGAACACAGTGTTTGTGATGGTGAGTTCGAACTCTGAGCATTTGCTGAGTAGCAGTAGGCCGTTGTTCATTTTGCCCACGCCGTGTTTGCCGAGCACTCCTTTCCATCTTTCATGGTCCTGGCCAACACAGGCGTTGAAGTCTCCTAGTAGTATCAGCTTGTCATTTGTGGGCACTGAGTGCAGGACGGCACTCAGGTCAGAGTAGAACTGCTCGATGGTCTCCTCTGTGCTGGTCAGTGTTGGGGCATATGTGCTGATGATTGTGGCATACCCGTCTTTGCTGAGAGGCAAACGGATCTTCATGAGCCTCTCGCTGATGCCCCCAGGCAAGTCTGGCAGCTGTTTGAGCAAACTGGTCTTGATGGCCAGGCCAACACCGTGGATTCTGTCTTCACTTGTGGCTCTACCTTTCCAGAAGAAGGTGTACCCAGTGGTGGGTTCGCTGAGTGATCCCTCTTCTGGTAAGCGTGTTTCGCTTAAAGCTGCGATGTCGATGTTATATCGCGCCAGTTCTTTACCGATTAGAGCTGTTCTTCTCTCAGGTCTTGGGGTATTCTCTCTGTCAAGCAATGTTCTGATGTTCCATGCTCCTAGTAGGAGTTTCTTTGTATTTTTTCTTTGATTTCAACCGCTTAAAGGGGATGATCCGCCAGCTGCAGTGTGCTGACCGGGTGTTTGTAGGGCAGGCAATGTTTGGGACACCTTTTCTAGTCCCCTCCCTTGATTAGGGTGAGCAGTGCTGTCCTAGAGAGGGCTGCTCAGTCACCCAGGATGCTGCCAAACGTCCCTGCTGCCCACAGGGCCGAGCTACCACTGGTCCGTGGGCCGCCTACGTGCAGGATCGTGACTACAACTGCCAGTGGTCACCTCCACCTGTTGCGTCGCCACTCCCCCATTGCCGCAGGTCTTGAAGAGGGTGGATGGGGTTAGGATAGATGAGTGTGCACAAAGATACTTGTGCGTGAAGGAGATTTAAGTGGAAAAGTCGATGCACAGAGACAGTCCCACTCTCTCGGCGTTGGAAGCCTGGGTCCAGTGGCATGAAAAATTGTTACGTCTGGAGACTTCCTCAGCTGCATTGGATGGCCATGTTGTCCTTTGTGCTCCAACACACCCTAAGCACTCCACAGTGCTTTGCTGCGTCGCCCTCTCAGCCGTTGAACCTTCTTATTGGGGTATATGGGGTGTTCAGGAAGGGGTAGTATCTCTGGTATGGAGGGCTTGTCGTGCCCTCCTAGGGCAGCTCTCCAGCCTCTGACCCCCACCTGACACCCAGCTCTCACTTGTGGCTCCCAGTAGTTGCTAGCATGTGGCAGCAGCCACACCCCGGGCAATGGCTTCGACAGGCCGGCCAAACCTTGTGAGGGTAGCCATTGGGTCATCGACCCCTGGTGAACCAGGGCTTTGCTCACCCAGCATGTGAAGACTGCTTCGGCTGAACAGACGGAAGAAACCAATATATGTACATATAACAGTAATATAACATATGATTTGTTACAAATATGTAATAAAATATAATAAATGTGTTTATCCACAAGATACAAATTCTCATATTAGCTATGTCCAAAGTGTCTCATTCTTTTTCCCCTTCCCCTCCCCCAGAAGGCAGATAATATAATAGGTTGTGCAAATATGTATATATATGTATGTGTACACACATACATATATACACACACATATATATTCTATAATACAAATTTCCCTGTCTTTTGTGAAACAAGAAATATATTACTTACATTAGAGAGAAATTCACAGAGGAAATAAAGTGAAGAATGGTATGTTTCAATCTGCATTCAGACTGTCTGCTCCTTCTATAACCTTTTTTTGCCATGAGTCCCTTAGAGTTGTCCTAGATTCTTGCCTTATTGATAAATTCATGATCATATTTTAAACATCCACAATTATGTCCATGTTTAAAATCCTCACATCAACCTAGGAGGTAGGTACTATTATTATCAGTTTTGCAGTTGACAAACTGAAGTAGACAAAGGTTAAGTTACTTGCCCAGGGTCTCACAGACAGTAAGAGTATGAGGCAGAATTTGACCTGAGGTCCTCCAGATGCCAGGTCTAGCAACTTATCCACTGTTTCACCTGGTTACTGTTCAAAAATCCCCTAAATGCTCTGGGATGGGGAGAGGGGAAGACTCTCATGGCTCCATTACAAATCCCTTTGGGGCCAAGCAGAACAAATCTAATCCCTTTTTCACAGGACTGTCCTTTAAAAATTCAAAAAGCAATCAATGAGGAAGTACTTTTAGCTGGGGAATCAAATAGAAAGAATAAAATAATCCCTGCTCATAATGAGCTTTTATTCTAATGGGAGAGATGAGTACATATAAAAATATATGAAGCATAAATATAAAATGAATAAATAAAAATACAATCCATAAAGTAGTTAAAAGCAAGATAGTTTGAGAGAATAAGTATTAGCAGTTGGGAGAGAAAAGGTTTCCTACAGAAGATTTCATGGAAAACATTGATCAAGTCATGTAGAGGCAAGAACATAGAGTTCCAGGATCTAGATTTGTCCTCTGCTATTTACCACCAGTTTGACTTTGGATGAGTTACTTATCTCTCCCAACCTCAGTTTCCTCATTTGTAAAATAAAAGAGTTTAACTAAGTAGCCTATAAAGTCTGAAGCAGTTCTAAGTCCTAGATCACATTTTCTCTCAAACTCTCACCATTATGGAGGTTCTTAAGCATTTTTGTATGTCCTATACCCCTCTAGCAGGTGATCTGCGGAAGCCCATGGACTCCTCAGAATCACACTTAAATCTGTGTAATTCAATACATAGAATTATAAAAGACGTCCATTATATCATAGTATAGTGACCAAAGGATTTTAAAAAGCAGGTTCCTGGATTCCAAACTACAAACTCCTACATTATAATAATAACTGTATATAGCACTTTTTCCACTCTCTCCTAAATAGCCTACGGTGCCAGTTATTTTTTTTTTATCTATCACTTTACAAAAATCATCTTTGTTTGATTCTCATAACAAATCTGTGAGGTGGTGCTATTATTAATTCCATTCTACAGGTGAGGAAACTGAGGTTGAGTGAGGCTAAGTGGTTTGGCCATGTGAAGATTGGATTTGGCTATCTCCTAATTATAACAATGAAGGTACTTAGCTCTTCCTTGATAGTGAAGATAAAATTGTAATCCCCTGTCTGTTTTTAGATTTTAATCCCCAAAGTGTTCATTCAGTATTTAAAGTAGATCTACCCATTTTAACTACAAAAAGGTGTTAACTAAATACAAAAGATGAACTAGCCAAAAAGGGTGTTAACTAAGCATAAAAGGTATAACTAACTAAAAAAGGTGTGAACACCCATTTCATACATTGAGTGGGTAGTCCTGGAGAGGAGCATCTGTTGTGATTGGTAGAGGTAAAAGTTTAGGGGAGGTGACACAACAGAAAAAGGTCTTTAAATAGAGGAAACAGAGAGATTGGAATCAAGAATGAAGAAGAGTCACTCGGAGGAGAGACTGGAAGACAGACACTCAGACTTGGAGTGAAGACACTTGGCTTTGAAACTGGACCCCTGGAGGAGCTTCTGCAGGAGACCTCAGACTGCTTTCTTTTTAGAGGGTCACCATGGTAAATGAAAGGCTGACATAGTTTCCTTGCCTTTCTGGAGGTGTGAACTTCTGAGAAAGGTCCATCTTCTTGAGACTCCTTTCCCCTGGTTGGTGCCTGAGAATTTCTACCTGGCTCAGAGGAAGCCAGATCTTTCTCCCCTTTTCTCTCTTCCTTAATATCTTCCTCTATTGTAAAATAAACTACTACTAAATTCCATTTACTTGAGTAATTCATTTTGGGATTTAGAAATTAAATCCCTGGTGACCACCAATTAAAAATATTAAGTCCAACAATAAATTTTAACAGCCAGAAATACTCAGGAAGTTAGTATCTAAAAGAAGATCTGAACTTCAGTCTTCTGACCACAGCTTACTATAACAACTTCTGTAACAAGAACACTGTAACATACTGCCTGACTACCTCAGGCATCAGTGTCTCCAAGTTTCTTCCTCTGTCACCCAGACAAGGAATGCAGACTAGAAATTTTCCAAAGGAGAGCAGACAAAAAGACCTCCCACTTAACTATCTTCCATCTACAGATGATAAAGCAAGAGAATATAAGCCAAATGCTGTAATTAGCCCATGGAGTGACCTCCTATGGGCCACTGACAGCAGATCTGCTTTCTGTTTTCCTGATGAGGAAACTGAGGCATTTCACCCATCAAGAAAGAAATAAAGAAACATAGACAGGGGGTAGCATGGGGGGGGGGGGGGGCGCGCAGCCAGGAATTTCCCAGTCCCTTGATTTAAAGAACACAGCATTCACTGCTAGTTTAGCTTAACTGCAAGTGATGTCAGCCTTGACACAACAACCTTCAAGTGCTTCTGAGCTGAAGCTGCCAGGGAAAGATTCCAAGACCAGGGCCCAAGAACACACTTCCAGATTCCAAAAGGGAAGTGCCAAATTCTGTATTTATTGGGCACCTTTCTTCAAAGCACTCATTCTGAAAGCTATTTATGAAAATCTTGCCTGGAATCCTTAGGGAATATCTCTATAGAAGAAACACTGGAGGCCTCCTTGACATCTTAAGAGATCATCTTGCCCCACCTCATGCACAGCAGAAGATGCCAGCAAATAAGCATTCAGACAGCTAATTATCCAGTCTCTACTGGCTTTCTAAAGGTCATTGGACTTGCACAACTGGAAGGAACAATGAAGGGCATCTCACTACTTCATGGCACCATTGATAAAGTACCATATTTGGAAATGGAGAGGCGAGGTTTGAAGAGAAATGTGTCCATTTCCACTTTGGGGCATAGTACGAGATACTTATCTTCTCTGCATCTCAGTTTCCCCATTTTTAATGTAGAATTGGAGTTAACCAGATCACCACCAAAAGTCCCTTCCAACTCTAAATCTACAATCCTATGAATGATCAGAACTCACTGCCCTACAATATGGCAGAAAGAACACCACACTGGAATCCTAGGTCTGCTTACTACCATTTAGGGAGCTTGGAGTGAATATTTTTCTTCCTTTGGACCTTTTTCCTCATTGTGGAATAAGTATTGAAAGAAACAATCTCTAAGGCTTATCCTTGCTATACATCCTATGATCCAACATGGTGCAGTGGGAAAAATGTTGGGTTTAGAGTCTGAGGTCCTAGGTTCAAATTCTCCCTCTGACACTTAACAGCTGTGTGACTTTGGACAAGTCAACTCTACACTTTGCGGCTGTTTTCTCATTTGTGTTTTTTCAATAATAAAGTTGGACTAGGTCATCTGCTGGCTTTTAATCTGTGATCTTATTGTGCCTTTGCCTGGGGTGAGGAATCTTCAACAAATTTATACCATACCACCATTCTAGTCTTACCACATTATTCCCCTCCATTCACTCGATGATCTGGCCAAATTGGAAAATTCACCATCTCATGCACCATACAGTATCCTACTTCTATTCCTTTGATCCAGCTTTTCTCTCTGCCTAGAATATTTCCCTCCCTATCATCATCATTAATACCTATTAAATTCCCACCCATACTTTAAAACCCAAATCAAATATAATCTCTAGCAAGAAAGCTTCCCCCATGTCCCCAGCTGGATTTTTGCTAAGCTCCATTCCCCTTAGACCTCACCTAGGTCTTTGCTTTGTAACTCTCTCATGGAGTTATCCAATAAAATTGTATTTATATACATATATATATTTGTGCCCAATGCATATTCTCCTACCGGTGTGTAAACTCTGAGTAGACAGAGCTAGGTCTTATCTAAATGTATCTACTTCAGTGCCTAACAATGTTCTTTATACTATACTATAGGTACCTGATAAATGTTGAAGGAATACATTTAATGGACTCAATCAGACATGCTGTTCCAGATTATTTTCTTTTTAAAATTTAAAACCCTTACCTTCTGTCTTAGTATCAATTCTAAGACGGAAGAGCAGGAAGGGCTAGGCAATTGGGGTTTAGGGACTAGCCCAGGGTCACACAACTAGGAAGTATCTGAAACCACATTGAAACCAGCATCCTTCTGACTCCAAGCCTAATGTTCTATCCACTTTGCTACCAGATGCCTCTCAAGATCTTTCTCAAATGCTGGCACTTGATATATGTTAATTAATTAGTCAGATCAGACCACATCTGCAATATTGGGTGCCCTTATTTAGGAAAAAAGGGTGCTAAACAGATGAGCCCACAGAACTAGACAACAAAGATTATGAAGGATTTGAAGTCCATGCTATATGTGAGGGTTGTGTGAAGGAACTGAGACCAGTTAGCTTGAAGAAGAGAAGACTCAGGGAGACTCTAACAGATAGATGTCTTCCAGTATCACATGGAAGATGCTGGAAGACAGATAAGACCTCTTCTGATCTAGCCCCAAAAAGCAGAGCCAAGAACAAGGAGGGAGGTTGTAAAGGAGCTTGATGTCAGAAAAAAAAAACCCTGAAAATCCAGTTATCTGAAAGCAGAGTAGGCTGCTTTAGAAGTGGTGGTTTCTCCTCATTTCCTCATTTGCAGCTACGGAGCAAAGAGCACATGCCCACTTTGGGGGTGAATTATGCTGGGAATTACTTTGGAAGTATTTGTGGACCCCCAAGGTTCATTCCAATTCTAAATCCTGTGATTCTGCAAAGGAGCAGGGACCTTCACTCGACCAATCCATTTCATCTTCTATTTTTCTTTGTCTATATGTATATGCCTATATGTGTACTTGTCTAGCAGATTTTAAGCTTAATGATTTTTTATTCATTATGAAAACAGATTTTGATCTTGTAGACTGAAAGCCATTTTTGCATCTACATGTACAAACAATCTTTGACACTTGTTTTTGACATTTTATTTTCCCTCCCTCCCTCCCCCTTTTCCCTGAGACAGTAAATAGTCTCATACTAGTGTTTTCGTGCAAGACATATTTCCATATTGCTCATGTTGTGATAGATGACACATATCACACATATAGTATAAATCTCCTGAAGGAAATAAAAAGGAAGATGACATGCTTTGATCTACCATAAGATTCCAACTGTTCCTCTTTGGCTGGGGATGGCATTCTCATTGTGAGTCCCTTGTGGTTATCTTGGAGACTTGTTTTGCGGATGATGGTCTAGTCCTTCACAGTTGATCATTGCATACTATTTCTGCTGCTATATACATTGTTGTCCTGGTTCTGCTCAATTCATTTTGCATCCGTTCATTTAAGTCTTCCTGAAAGAATCTTGAGATCCCCTGAACCACACTTTGAGAGCAACTGCTTTAATATGTTCTTGAATTTTTTAAAGTCGAAAGTGGAGGAAGGGCCATGGAATAGCTAAACATCTAGGTCTTAGAGTACTGCAAACTCAGTATGCCAATCAATCAGAGGAAGCCTGAGGGGTAATTCAGTCAGTCAACAAGAATTTATTAATCAAATGAGATAATAATTGTTCAAAAAAGGGGGCTTAGCATAGTGTCGGGTATAGAGATGGTGTTATTTAATTCTTTCTTTGCCCTTATTAGGACCTACTTTGCTCTGTGTTTAAGTACTAGAAAATAGTTTCTTCACCCAAGGGACACAGGACCTAAGGAGAATAAATATTACACAAGTACCAGACCTTGTGTTAAGCTCTGGGAACAAGGAGGAAAATTAAGTTATGTTCTAATCTCAGGGAGCTTGCATTCTATTAGACGCAGCATGTACATATGGAATATATACAGAGAGAAGTTAGCTTAGGGAAAGAGGGAACTTTAGGAGGAATAAGAAAAGACTTCATGTAGAAGGGGTGCTCAAGCTGGCTTGTGAGGGAAATCAGGAATTCCAAGAGGTTCAGATAAGGGACAGCATTTCAGGTAGGAGGGGACCATCTGAACAAAGTCAAAGAAAGTAGAACTGGAATGTCATGTATGAGAAATAGCAAGTGTATTAATAGGGCAGCAAAGTGGAGCTGTAGATAGAGCACTAGGTCTGGAATCAGGAGGATCTGAGCTCAAATTCAGCCTGACACTTGTTAGCTGTGACCCTGGGCAAGTCACTTAATCTTGTTTGCCTCAGTTTCCTCATCTGTCAAATGAGCTGGAGAAGGAAATGGCAAACCACTGAACTATCTTTGCCAAGATAACCCCAAATGGGTTCACAAAAAATCTGATACAGTTGAACAACAAAAGGAGGGCAATGGGCTAGATGGCTTCTGAGATTCCTTCCAACTCTAACACTATGATTTCCTGATCCTTACCATCTTTATGAGTTGAACAAACAGCTTCTCTAAACTAGGGATCATAGAGTTTAGAGCTAGAAGGCACATTGGAGTCTAATTGACTCATTTTTACTGATGAGGAAACTAAGGCTGAGGGAGGGTTATGTGACTTGCCTAAAGTCACATACCTAAAAATTATCAAGGGGCAGGATTTGAACCCAGATCTTCCTGGCCCCCACTCAAGAGCTTTATCCACTGTGCCACCTAGCTGACGCACTTAGGGTCATTTGTCTATATATGCAGCCAATCCAAGTCAGCTTCCCCTCTCCCAGAGCTGGATCATTAGGGCCCTGGAGTTCTGGAAAAGTCTAAATCTAGTATTTGCAGTTGATCTGAAAGCTGCTACTCGGCTCACTGCTTTTTTCCAATGTGGAATTGACAGTCTTGTGAAGCATGCATCATCTAAATAACCCCTAACCCCAAACTAGCACAATCTCAGTGTCTTCTCAGAGAATCCACATTTGCAAATTGGAAAACGGCTCTCCAGGCTTTTCTTAGGGACCTGAACAACACCAGGCAGATAGGAGGAGGATCAAATGAGCTTAGCAGCTTTCTCTTCTGGCGCTGGGTCTGCCAGCCCCAGAATCTGCATCAGAATCAACAGGGAGAGATGTGTCAAAATATCTCCTAACAAGGAAAAGTTGTGGGATTGCTTCTAGGCCCTTACAAAACCTTGCCAATCGGGCCTCTCACGTTTACATGCAGGGGCTGCTTTAGGATGACCCAGGAATTGTTCTGGCAAATAGGCTGAATGTGGAATTATTAAACGATTAAAAAATATGGCGGGCAAATGCCTGCTCACAGACAGAACCCACAGCCCCAATGGAGCTTCCCAAGAAGAGTATGCTGGAGCCAGGGCTGGAGACTTCTTATTAGAAGACTGTACATTTACATATATATGTAAGCATATGTGTGTTTATCCTATAGCATGTGCCTAGGTACATACATCTAATCGACATGTGTACATTTATATTGACATCTAGATATAATCACCTTTCCCAACTGTGAAGACACAATTGCTGACAATTACTTAGCATAGTACCTGGTATGTAGTAGGTGCTTAACAAATGCTCATTGACTTGACTCTCCTTTCCTCTGTCCAATTTAAAATGCTGATAATGATGTTGGCTTCCATTTATCATATTACAGATTCCTACGCCCTCCCCTCTCTACTTCTTGCCCAGATTTCACAAAGAAGAGAAAAAAGTAAACCACCAAATCAGTCCCATGATATTCCTCCAATTTAGAGTCCTTCCTAGGAGCTGCATGAGGTTATGGGATGTTTGGTTGCTTCCTTTGGCCAAAGAATGAATTGAGTATTTTGTCCTTCTGTCCCAATGGTCCATGTCTTCTAAAGGAGAAAATAGGTTAAAGTTTGAATTTTAGAACTTTTCAAGGTCAATCAGTGGAAAACCATTCATTCAGTGTTTACAGTGTGACAAGCATCACACTAAGCATTGAGAATACAAAAAAGGGGCCAACCAGGGTCCTTTCTCTTGGTGGAGCTTACAGTCGGCTGGGGGAAACAACATTCTACCAACTCTGAATGTACCAGATATATATAGAGAGAGATATATAGAGATATAGAGATATAGAGATATATACATTATTAATGGGAACGATCTTAGAGGAAAGACATTGACTGGGGGATAGGGTAGGGGCAAGAAGGATCTCCTGCAGAGGGAAAAACTCTTGGAGGAAGACATAGAAGATTGAAGGTGGAGGGAAGGGAGGAGGGAGAACATTACCAAGGTAGGGGAAAGGGAACAGTCAATGAAAATGTCACAAACTCTCTATATGATTCCCAATGATTTGTTTTGTCTCCAGAGGGCTTTCTGTCCCAGGAGGGGAAAACAGAAATACTTTCTTGTTTAAAAACTAGAACACTCCTTCAATATCCTTTTCTTTTCATTCTCCTAAATAATGAAAGAATGCCAGATCTGACAAGTACTTTAGAATATGGTAGGTCAGAACTAAGCTTTAGAGTTTCAGAACTGGAAGAGATCTTAGAATATGGAATGTCAGAAAGTCAAGGAGCCTCAGAACAGAGTATGGGCTCTAGGAGAGAGCTTGGAATATACAATATCAATGTTAGGAGTGATTTAGAACACAGAATTTCAGAGAGGGAAGTACCTTTAGGCCATACAAGGTCAAAGGTGAGAAGGACTTTATAATATAGAATGTTAGAATATAAAATGCTTTAAGAGATCATATAGAACATCCCTCTCACTTTGAAAACAAAGAAACTCAGGTATGGATGAAGCCACTTGAATCTATCTGAACAGCAAGTCATCATAAGAGGCATGACTCAAATGAAAGCCTTCTAGTTGCATTTACAGGCTCTAATCATGATGTCATTCTGCTTTTCACCAATCTCTCCTTAATAAATCAATGTTAAATGTTTTTCCTCTCTTCCTTTGGGAATTTGAGATTCAACATGAAGAGATCGTTGATTGAAAATGAAATACAGAGAGAACTAAAGAGTGCCCTTCACTTCCAACTGCCTCAAAAACTCTTGGAACCCTCGAAGCAGGGGCTTTAGCATTATCACCATTAACAGGATCAAGACTTTCTTCCCATTCTATGTTTTAGGGTCTGCCAATCAAAGGATAGAACTGGATGACCTCCAAGGGGTTTTCCATTTCCCAATGAAAACCCAGGCACCCCAAAAAGTTTCCCTATAGCTAAAATTGTCCTCATTTAATCTCATTACTCTCCCCTTTCTTTGGCATAAGGATTATCTATGGATCCAGTTCTGCTGATTCATGTTCATTCCAAAGGCCAACTTGGAGGACTCTCATCTACCCAGCTAAAGAACTTCCCTGGGCATGCTCACAAGGTCCATTAAAGGACAGCAAAGGAGGAGGTCATTAAAGCAGTGTAATATCCAGAAGAAGGCTAATACGCTCCCTCCTGTCCTAAGGAGCTCATGAATAATGGATGAGCAGAACTTCAGCTGTTTTAATTAATTTGGTCTTGAAATTAATTCCATCCACAACAAAATTAGCAGGCAGTTAAGCTTCAGTGGTGGCCCATATGATCCGAGACCCACTGATGCTGATGACATGGGCTTGAAGCCTGAGCTAGCCCAGGCCAAAGTTCACCTTTTGCTCTTACATGCAAACAAAAGGGGGGAAATGGCCCCTTTCCCTCATACAGCCCCAAAACTCCAGGGTCTGAGTAGTTAAGGCTGAAGCAAAGCTACAGAATCGTTGCCTTATGGATCTCTTCATTTAATTACTACATCATCACTAGGGATTTCAACACTTCCATGTCAGGAAATTCTGGGGCAAGGTTCTATATATATAACAAGATTGTGTTGTGTCCTGATATTTTTTTTTCCTTTGAGAGAGAGAAAGAGAAAGAGAGAGAGAGAGAGAGAGAGAGAGAGAGAGAGAGAGAGAGAAAGAGAGAGAGAGAGATTTTGCAAATAGGTGATCCATTGTAATCCATCAGTAAAAGTTTAAGAGCCCAGCATGAGCTAGACCCTGCAAGAGGAATTGTGACTTGTAAGAAAGAAGTGAAACGAGCCCACTCTTAGAAACTGGAGCTTTCAATATGAAGTAAGACAGGGTGGTCTCAAGGAGTTTGCATTCTTTGGGGGGAGAAGAGGAAGAATGAAAACATTCATAGATAACTAAATACAGGACATACATTAAATGAATCCCCAATACTTGGGAATGGGAAGGAACTGATACCTGGGAGTATAAGGAAATATCTCTTGATGTGAGCTCATAAGATTCCAGGGGTTCCAAAAGACAGAGGTAAGGAGAGAAAGGACTCCAAGCATGAGGACTAGGTTGGGCAAAACCTTGGAAATGGGATCTCAACTCATGTCTTTGTACACCAAAGTCAGTACTTTTTCCACTTCATTGTTGTAGATGGGGCACAGTAAGTAGGACCATTTGGCTGGAACCAAGAGTATGGGGTGGGGAAGAGGTGTGATCAGTCTAGTAAGATAGGCTGGAGCCAGATTTTGAAGGGCTTTAATAACAGAGAGGTTTGTATTGGATTCAGGCTGCAATAGGGTCCTACCAAGCTTCTTGAGCAGGGGACTGACATGGTCAGACCTGAACTTTAGGAAAAAATCCGTTTGGCAGTTGGATAAAAACTGGGTTGATGAGAAAGAGCCTAAATACTAGGTAAATGATGAGAAGCTGGGACAGTCCAGGAGAAAGGTGACCAGGACATGGTGTATCACGATTGTGGTGTGGATAGGCAGAAAGAGATAGAGGCAAGAGATGCTGAGGAAGTAGAATTGACAAAAGTAGGAAACTCATTGAATATAGAGACTGAAAGAAAGAGAAGAGAAGATGACTCCAAGGTTGGTGACTGGGTAACTAGAAGGAAGGTGATGCAGGGAGACAACAAAGAAAGATGGGTTTGTAGGGAAAGATAAAGTTCTGTTTTGGACGTGTTGAGTTCAGAATGCCAATGGAACATGGGGGCAGAGCTGTCCAAGAGTGAGTTGGAGATGTGGGGTGGGAGTTCAGTGGAAAGGACAATAAACATACCTGGTGACTTAGACACTACTATGCTTTACTGTTCACAAGCTGAGCAGGTTCTCTGGTCTATTATCCACCTCGTATTCATACAAGGCCTGTAATAATAGTTTATCTTAAAATAGCAGGTTGTTATTCTCCCCCCTGTGGATTTTGGCATTCTTAACGAACACTTTCTCTTTAACCCTCGCCATACCCTTTCAAAACCTGGAGGTGGCAAAATGTAGGTGGCAGAAGCATCACTAAGCATCATTGGCAAATGGAAAAGCCAAGGAAAAGGAGATGGGCAAGGATGCCTCCTGGGCAAAACAGCAGTGTCAAAAATAGGATGTGATTCACTGCCACTGTGGCATCATGATATAGATTTCATTTGCATGTGGTGCATTCTGGGAAGTAAATTATGGGAGACAGAGCCCTTTATGTTATATACCTGGACACAGAGACCTGCTTACTTATCTAGTTACTGACATGGAAATAACAGGATAGCCATACAGTATCACTCTCACTCCATGAATGATCAATGTATTTCAAATGTGCATAAACAGTCTAACTTATACGAGGGTTAAAGTACACAAGTCCCTTTCTTTAAGTCCTCCATGAAAGAAAATCCAAATTTAGAGTCATGGGTGAAATGGTAATGGAATGGAATGCTCACTGGATTCTGTCTCAAAAAACGAGATTCAAAGCTCCTCTCACATTCTAATCTGAACATGCAGAGATTGCAATCGAGAATTCTTTGTTGTCCTTGTTGTTTAGTCATTTTAGTTGTAGCCAACTCTTTGTGACCCCATTAGAGGGTTTCTGTTGTTTTTTTTTTAACCCTTACCTTCTATCTTAGAATCAATACTATGTATTGGTTCCAAGGCAGAAGAGTGGTAAGAGCTAGGTCAATAGGGGTAAGTAACTTGCTCAGGGTCACACAGCTAGGAAGTATCTGGGGTAAGATTTGAACCCAGGACCCCACATCTTGAGGCCTGACTCTCAATCCCCTGAGCTACCCAGCTACCCCTACATTTGCGATTTTCTTGACAAAGATATTAGAGTGGTTTATCATTGCCTTCTCCAGTTCATTTTTATAGAGGAAGAAGCTGATGCAATCAAGGTTAAATGACTTGCCCACAGTCACACAGATATGTCAGTATCTGGGGCCAGATTTGAACTCAAGAAGAGGCATCTTCATGACTCCAGGCCCAGTACTTCATCCACTGTGCCATCTAATTGCCCTCTTGATTGCAGATAAAATTCCCACAGGGAGGAAAGCCTGGTTCAACAGAGGAACAAGTGTGGCCTTTCTTAATAGTCTTGAGCCACTCCAAGAGTCCAGTGACCAGATTAAACAAAATAGAAGAGCATATGTGATTATTGAGTGAATGTAGGAATGAAAGGATCTAGAGTTTTTAACTGAATGATTCCTTGTGATCATTCTACCCATTCCCTGTGTTTTCTTAGTTCATATATCACTAACATCAGGCCCTGCCCCTTCGTCCCCACCCACCCCCCACCCCCCGCAAAAAAAAAAAAAAAAAAAAAACTCAACATCTTTGATCATTGTTGAGAGGAATTGTGGGACAGTAGACATAAGGCTAGGTTCTGATTCAAGGATCTGGGTCCAAAAACCAGATATCCTCTCTCTTATGTGTTCAGCTCACTTTGGCCTTGATTACTGCCCATGCTCCGATAAATTAAATTTGTATACTCATATTTATTTATATATGTTATATACAGAAGAATGGAAGCTTCCTGAAGACATTGATTCTTGACAATTTTTCACTTTGTAATCTGTTACATAAGACTCCTTTATCTGATGCTTATTTGTCTTGGACACATTACCTCATCTGATCCTCACAACAACCCTGTAAATTAATTGCTGTTATTATCTCTGTTCACAGATGGAGCAACTGAAGTGCAGAAGGATAAAATGATTTGTCCAGAACTACTCAGCTAGTAATTGTCTAGACAGGTTTTGAATCCGGATTTTCCCAACTTTGAATCAGTCTAAATTCTATACTCTATGCTATATTAACTCTAGAGTAGGAACTTAATTACTCATTCAATCTGCAAGCATACGCGTCTACAATGCGGTACAGTAGAATGATAAACAAAAACAAAGCAATCAATCCCTGTGCTCAAAGAGCTTATATTCTTTCGGATGTAAAAAATGTTTGTCATCCTCATTAAATTAAACTGAACTGAATTGTTGCTAAAGTCTCAGGGAGCTTTAAATCCCATTATCCAATATCTCAGGAACAAGAAATAGATTATAGAATCACAATGCTGGAAGTATGCAATGCTGTTGCAACTGGAGATGCAAAGATTCCTTCTTCTAATTAAGGAAAAAGTTAGCAACAAACTTACAGATCCATCATGCCTAGTAAAGTATACAACATTCCATAGTGATAATCCATCACCTCTCTTGCTAAGGGAAGGAGATTTGCTTCATCACCAGTCTTCTGAAATCCAACTTTTGCTCTCAACAATAGACTGGTCAGGGACACGGGAACAGCTGGGTAGCTCAGTGGATAGACAGCCAGGCCTGGAGACAGGAGAGCCTGGATTCAAATCTGACCTCAGACATCTTCTAGTTAAGGGACACTAGGAAAGTCACATAACCCCCCCCCCCCATTGCCCTTACTGCTCTTCTGCCTCTGAACCAACTCTTAGTGTGGATTCTAAGACAGAAGATATGGATTTGAGAAACAAAATAAAACAATAGAATGGGCTTTCAAAAGCTTTTGCTTTTTTCATCTCAGTGGTCATTGTTTACATTGGTCTACTCAATGCACTGCATCAGTTCCTACAAGTCTTTCCAAGTTCACCTTAATTATGCCAATTAATCAGTTTTTATGGCACAACAACATCCCAAGATATTAATATATCACTGAATGAACAGTCATTCCCCAATCGATAGACACCAATTTTATTTCTAGTTTACCATTGCCTTAAAATATTGCTAGGAATATTTTGCTTATGTGGGACCTTCCTCCTCCTGCCTTGGGCTCCTTTGAGGATGTGTCCAATGGTGGCATGATTGAGTCAAAGGGAGGGAACAATCTAATCCCACTGCGATTGTTGTTGCAACATTAATTTGCTCCCTCATCCAAAAACACCTAGCTCTTCCCCAGCTGAAGTAGAAACCCTGCCTTAATTAAGAATCCATTCCAGATTTTCATCCAGCCGTTCTGTCTTATGCAACAGCACCTGCGGCTTTTCAGGGACTTCTGGAGACATCCAGGGAGAATGGATGTTTTCAATAAAGTGTCTACTTTTCTCTTCCCCTCTGTGCTAAGTTTTTGGTATATTAACTATACACCCTTGACATTCAGACATAGTCAGCAGAGATATTATTTACATGCAAGAAAGGAGAGGCAGATACAAGAAAGGGCTGCTGCTAGCAGTGATGGAGTCACTTCAGGAAATAGGCACAAGTTTAGATTCTGAGCTCATTAATACTTTCATGGGAATCCGGTGATGGCATTGTTTTCTTCCCTGAACAGAGAGACCAGTGTCTTTATGACCTGAAACCTGAGAAGAGGGGGAAATGCTGAAACAGGAGGAAAAGGTATGGAGGGGGGGGAAAGCTATGTAAAATTATCCCACATTCAGCTAATGTTATAAAATTTGGGATGCAAAACCCACCACCTCTTTCTAATTCTAAGACAAGTTTCTAGAATGTAGATATTTTGCCTAGATCCTGTCCTGATCACCCCATAGCCCATCCTCAGTCACTTTGACCTTTCTCTTCTCCTTTCCACAGACCTTTTTCTTTCCTCTCTTTTCCTTCCCTCTCTTCTCCACTCTATTCTCTTTTCATCTTATCTCCCCTCCTCTTCCTCTCTCTCTCTTTCTCTCTCTCTTCTCTATTCTATCTCCTCTTTTGTCTATTCTCTTCTCCTCTCTTGTCTCCTCTCCTCCCCTCTCCTTTCCTCTCTTCTCTTTCTATGTATACAAGCTGCCTCCACTTTGGTCACATCAGGGTAAGTTATTGGGCTAGCCTAAAGATTAGAGGAATGTATAAGCAATACTTAGAAGTGTTTAACTAGAAAAGCAGAAGGAAAGTGAAAGACAAAAAGAAGAGGAAAATGAAGAAAAGATTTGAAAAGGAGTTTTTAATTTTATAACCCCTCTTAGATGAGATAATCCTTGAAGGCTATATCCAGAGGGGACATTAACGACCACTGTCTCCAGCTCCCTTGCAATATAGATGGAGAAACTGAGGTCTGGAGAAGGGAAGTGATTTGCCCTAAATCATCTAATGAGTTTGTCACAGAATAGAATTCTCCTTCCCAATGAAGATGATCCCTAGAGATAGGAAGAATAGGCATCTATCTGTATGATGAGAAATGAACAGTTAAGTTAGTTCAGAAAAAGAAAAACCACTTATTCTGGGAACCAAGTCTTTCTTGGGACAGGCTATATCTGCCCCTGATGCCAACAGTACTGTGGAAAGGCTCTGGAGTAAAGGCACTGGGACATACCTCTGATCCTTGGTTCCCATGTGACCTTGGACAAGAACAGTCACTGTGATTGCAACTCATGACCCTGCTCATTGCCCTGAATAAAGGAGAAGTGCAGATAAGAAAGCTCCTCAAGGGTATTCTGGATTACCTACAACCCTTCAGCCAAGCTATTGGTTAGCCTCTATGTAGTTGAAGAACCCAGATATGAGAAAGACCCAGAGAAATTATTTGGCTACACCACTCCTCAGATAATATACACACAAGACAACTGCTAAGCGCGCCTGGGTTCGGAGTTCCTAGGGTGATGGGCCCTATCAGAGAATGCGGTTTGCGAACACAGCCTCAAGAACTCAAAATGCCCTCTTTGCCAAAAAGGGGCATCAGCGGATCTTTCAGGCAAGTAAGAACCAGATTATTAAAATTATTCTCTCATTCCTATCATTCTCAATGGATTTCAGATAGAAATGGTCCTGGCACAAGTCACCATCCTGATTTTATTCTTCTGTTTTTAATGTTTAGTGAATTATTATCCAAGTGGATTAAATGGCTGCTCTTTTCAATTAATAAAAGCAATGGGATTTAAGTATCTTCTCTAGATTCACATAAGCATTTGGAATATTCCATTAACAGGATATCAGGGATGATAAGCACCTCAGTCCACTCCCTCATAGTTTGTATTGCTTCTGCTAAGTGTTTATATTTTGAAAGCTTTTTACACTTGGCAAAAATTACCTTGTTTGTTTTCTCTACTTGTGTTCATGGTGTCTCTGTCTTTAAAATTTAACCTCCTTGAGGGCAGGGACTTCCATTTTTGTCCTTGAATCTAAGATGTCACTCCAGGAGATGGTATCTTCTGTACAATGAAGGAATGCAACAGTTGTCCTCTATGGTCCCTTCTAGCTCTACTTGCAGTGCTGGATAGAGGTAGCAGACACATGACCCACAAGGCTACATGTGACACCCCCCCCCAACATTCCCAAGTGTAGCCTGAACCAGATGAAATTGTATTTGGGATAATAACAAACAATAACAAAATAAAACAGATTTCAATATGTGCTTTTCTAAGTCAGTGTGATTCCATTGGGATCCATAAGTACACATTAATGACTCCAATTCTATTTGAGTTTGACCCTGTTGATCTGGGTCTTTTCTGATTTTAAATCTATGAGTTTATAGAAGGCTAAAGAAATTTAAAGGTCTACCTTACTACAATCAAGTCTCTTTGTCTGATTAGTCATTAGATAATTCAAGAGATCAAGTATTCCCAATTTTCTACTAACACTCAAAACAAGGTGATAAAATGCCAATGTTAAAGGGCAATATATGGGTCTGAATAGTAATTAGAGTTTCCTTCACCATATCCAAGCTCCCTGATAAGTCAACACAGTTGGCATTTGTAAGGCCAGGCCTAGGAACCATCTCTCTCTACCTCTTTTTCTTCCCTAAGAAGTAATTTGTGTTGGGGACTAAGTGATAGAAAGAAAGAAATAGCATGCCCTGGTGCTGAATGAGTTTGAACCTGCCTACTATCAGTAGGAGCTAGAGATGATAAGGATTGATCTAAGATTAAATACTTCTTTAGATATAGGAGGTGGGTCTTAGTAAGGTCTGGAAAATGAAACTGTGAGAAATGGATTCTCTTTCCATTTCCAAGGGAAACATCTAAATTGCCAAAAGAAATAAGTCCTCCTCTTCTAAAATATCCCCATTCCACCCCTCCAAAAGGACAAGACTCTCTGGTTTTCCTTGGAGTTCACTCTAATAGTGGGTGAATGTAAGAGGAATTTAATAAAACACTCTCTTTTTAGAGATGAGGAAACTGAGGCCCAGAGAAATATCTGGGTTTGGACTTGGGCTCATTCCAAGAGATTTGAATATCAAATCCAAAATCTGAACCCAGGTCCTCTAAATAAAAAGTCAATGTTTTCTCTACTGTACTGTTTCAGTCATGAATGACTCATCATGACCTTATTTGGAACTGGAGTGGTTTGCCATTTCCTTCTCCAGCTCATTTTACAGGAGAAAACTAAGGAAAACTGAGCTCAGGGTCCCACACTATTAAATGCCTGAGGTCAGATTTGAACTCAGGAAGATGAGTCTTCCTAACTTCAGAACCAGCACTTTATCCACTGTGCCACTCAGCTGTTCCTTCCCCCAGATGGAAACCATACCTAGCTTGGAGAACCAAAGATGAGATTTGTATAATATAGGCCAAACAGAGTTTCTACCCCAATCATTCTTCCCACCCTGCCCTATGCTTACTACAGGGACATTGACTAGGTCTTGTGGGTAATGCTGTCATTTATAAGTCTACAGAGTAATCTGAGGTCTGTTCTCATTAATAGTTATCAACTATTGCTCAATAGAGCAGATAAGGATCTGTTCCTGGTCCCCTCCAGAACTATCTAAACACAGATAGAAAAGAAGAACCTACAAGGGCACTCTGTTCTCCCAGGAACATAAATAACTAAAACCCATCCCCATTGTATCCATATAAAGAAGTGATCTAAACGCAATGCCAATAATAAACATTAAGTACAGAGAGGTGATAGACTAGACATAAAGAATGAGACACATTTCTGGACACAGTCAATATAGGAATGTGTTTGTTTAGTTATGCATATTTTCTGCAAGAGAAAAAAAATTCCCCCAGTAGTAGGGGAGGGAGGGAAGAGGATGATATTAAGAATTCATTTAAAAATAATTCTAAAAATCCAGAAGAAAACATATGATTTATTATATGGGTATGTGATTTGGGGTTCTGGTTTTAAAAGGATGCTCTATTACAAAATTGAATAATATGGATATAGGATCTGAGTGATAATATATGTAGAACCCAGTGAAGTTGCTTGTCAGCTCTGGGAAGGGAATGGAAGAGGGAAGGGAGACAAGAAGAATCATGTAACCAAAGAAAATTTTTTTAAAAAATTAAATAATAATTCTAAAGAAGTCTTTTCCTGATGGTTTACCTTCCCAAGGAATTGGACCAACAAGGACAACATCAAAAATCACTAAAGGTGGCAGCCAAAATGCCAACTGGAAGCCAAACCAGTCAGCAAAGTATCTATGGAAGAGCATCATCGTCTTCACTCATTCTAACATTGACTGATTTTTCACTGTTGTTTGGCTTTGCTTTATCAAAGCTATTTTTCCCTTTAAGATTTCTCTCTTTATTGGGATGTCAGAGAAACTCAGCTGGATGGTGAATCCCAATAGAAAAATCCAGCACATGTCTCAGCTGCCAGATGTAGAAATTGAAGTTGATTTAGACTCCAGAGACAGGAAGAGGGCAAGTGGGCTGTACAGAGGGGTAAGGCCAAAGGGAACCCTTTCATTCCTGATTCACTGCAAACAGCACCAAGCTGGGGTCACTTGGGCAAGGAGAGGTTGATGGCTCCTGCCCCTGGATTTATGAAGTAAAATGCTCTTTCCATCGCCAGTGAATACCCTTGACACTCACTAGGCTGGCGCTTAATAAAAATCGTAAGCTGGGCTAGATTTTCTTAGCTACACCTGTACCTCTGACCTCATCCACGCACTCTTACAGCCAGTGCTTAATGGCACTTACCATATATCATATAGACAAAGCTCTTAGCCTATCTTTTCCAAAGTCAGCCCCAGTCTCAATCCAAGAAAGTAGCACATAGTACTAGTTCTAGAAGAGATTTCCCCAGGTTCAACTTTCTCACCTAGAAAAGTCTTGTATTAAAACGTGTAGTCACCTAGAGGATCTGTCTATTTGGGGGAAATTAAGAGTAGGATCTTATAGCTTTAGTGCCAAGAGAGAACTCAATGATCATCTAGCCCAAATCCCTCATTTTATAGGAGAGGAGGGAGACGTAGAAAAGGGAAGAAACTTAATATCCAAGGAGTTGAGCTCTAGCATAAGAAGGTACCTCAGATGCCATAAAACTAACCCCTTCATTTTACAGATAAAGAATTTGAGGGGGTAGTCAAGATGGTAGAAAATGAACCCAGACCTGCCTGATCTCTACCAAATTCCCCTCCAAACAACTATGATATACCTCAAAACAAATTCTGGAGCAGCATAACCCACAAAAAGACAGAGTGAAATAATTTTTCAGCCCAAAACAACTTAGAAGGCCAGCACAAAAGATCTATCATACCTGGGAGGAAGTGAGGAACAAAGCAGCACACCAAAGCCCCAGCACAGCAAGAAGCCTTGGGGGTGGTTATATCAGCAGCAAAGGCTTTCTGAGCTCTTAGTCACAAATGGTAAGAGGTGAGTGGATCAACTGCTCAAAGGGAGATGAAAGGAGTCCCTTTCTGGCTCTGGGTGCAAGACTTTTATCACATTACCTATACACAGATCCGGGTCACAATCCTGGGTCATGATCTCAGGGTGAGGAAAAGCACTAGCATACACTAGCACTTGAGGCCACAGAGGAGCAGAGAACACTGGTCACAGTTCTAAGGTGGAAAAGAGTGGTTATGGTTGCTCACAGACCAGAGCACAGGCTCTTTCTTTCTTCTTAAGGTGTTGCGCAACTGCATAAGGAGAACTATTGCATATTGAATGGGACCCCTTGTGGAGGAGTTATGGGAGATAAGGAAAAGAGTTAGATTGAACGAGAAGAAATGAAGAGTTTGCAATGTATACCATCGAAAGGACTATCCACATCACTGAATTAATGGATTTGTCAAAGAACATCCGTTTAAAGAGGTTCCATCAGAATACTAATTACTGACATTCATAATCTGTGGGGTTTGGAAAGTGTTTTGCATTCATTATTTCTTTTGAGATTCATAATAACCCTAAGAAAGTGAGGTCATTAATATCCTCATTTCACAAATTAAAAAATTTGGGCCTTAAGTTACTTGCCCAGAATCACACAAATAGGAATATGATGCTTGGTTCAAGCCTGCTTCTTTTTATAAAAAATGAAAACCTTACATTCCATTTTAGAATCCATATTCTGTATTGGTTCCAATGCAAAAGAGTGGTAAGGGCTAGGCAACTGGGGTAAAGTGACTTGTACAGGGTCACACAACCAGTAAGTGTCTGGGGTCAAATTTGAACCCAGGACCTTCCATCTCTAGACCTGACTGAATCTACTGAGCCATCTAGCTGCCCCCAAGCCTGCCTCTTCTTGATCGCAAAGTCAAAGATTCAGGACCAAACAGGAAAGTCAACAGTTTCCTTCCAACATCTCCCTATTGCTGTCAGAGGCTGCCTGGCTTGGAGCTAGATATCTGGGGGATGTACTAGGTCCAGCTTTGACCACCTTAAATAAAGGCTGTCTTACTTGGGATAAATGGCAATGGAGTCTGAGTGGGTGACAGAAAAGCTGCTAGATGAAACCAGCTCAAGCCCACTCTCTCCTCAAAGGAAGGAAATGTGTCTGAGACTGCCAGAGATTTTTTTTTTTTTTGCTAATTCTCAGTTTGTCTTGCTTTTACATCTCCCTGGTGTTCTAATACCTTAGTATTTATGTTAATTTCCATTCTCAAGAGGACATCTTTGCAAGAATGCCTCACAATTTATAAAGCATTACTTTACCTCCCTTGGCTAATTATTTTTTCTCTCAATTTTCTGAATCATTTTGAGAAGATGAGAAAGTTTCTTGGATCCAAAGGGACTAGCAGAACATGGATCATCAGGACCAAATAAAAATCTATTTAACAGAACAAAAAAAGACTTCAAATCATTGGTCAATAGCTATGGCACAACCTCCAGTGTACACAGAGAAATTTTCTAGGTGGATCCAGGGCAAAAAAAATAGAGAGTACCTAAGCTTGGCCAGGCTAGATGGGAAAATCAAACATATGAAAAAGAAAAAAATTCACAAAACAATATACCAACAAGTTTGAGTGCATATCTTAAATCTGAGGATATATTCACTAAGGGAATGGGGCTGGAAAGGATCAATAAGGGATGGCTTCCTGGAGGTGATGAGTCTTGAGTCAAATTCAAAAGGAAGTGAAGGATAAGAGTTAACTAAGGTAGATGGCACCAAGACATTGGGCTAGAGGAGCATGGAAGCATTGATGAAGATAAATAAATCATGTATGCAAGGCTGCCAGGAGATTGGCTCATCAGAAACAAGTGGCATGAGTCAAGGATGCATTTCCTAGTAGACAAACAGAAGAAAAAGAGGAAAGAAGAAGAAAGACGAAGGAAGAAGGAAGAAGGAAGAAGAACAAGAACAAGAACAAGAAGAACAAGAAGAAGAAGAGGAGGAGGAGAAGAAGAAGAAGAAGAAGAAGAAGAAGAAGAAGAAGAAGAAAGAAAGAAAGAAAGAAAGAAAGAAAGAAAGAAAGAAAGAAAGAAAGAAAGAAAGAAAGAAAGAAAGAAAGAAAGAAAGAAAGAAAGAAAGAAAGAAAGAAAGAAAGAAA
The DNA here is from genome assembly GCF_027887165.1 of Monodelphis domestica. NCBI lineage: Eukaryota > Metazoa > Chordata > Mammalia > Didelphimorphia > Didelphidae > Monodelphis > Monodelphis domestica. The sequence goes on from NC_077231.1 coordinate 97,584,222, forward strand.
GAAAGAAAGAAAGAAAGAAAGAAAGAAAGAAAGGAAGGAAGAAAGGAAGAAAGGAAGAAAGGAAGAAAGGAAGAAAGGAAGAAAGGAAGAAAGGAAGAAAGGAAGAAAGGAAGAAAGGAAGAAAGGAAGAAAGGAAGAAAGGAAGAAAGAAAGAAAGAAAGAAAGAAAGAAAGAAAGAAAGAAAGAAAGAAAGAAAGAAAGAAAGAAAGAAAGAAAGAAAGAAAGAAAGAAAGAAAGAAGAAACAACACAGCAGTATATTTGAAGACCAGGGAAGTCCTTTGAAACTTTTAATTCAGTTTTTGTTGTCTCCATCACCCAGCTAGCCCTGGTCCAGGACCTGGAGTAAAAAGATCTAAGTTTGAAATTTGGCTCCAATACTTGGGATCATGGATTTTAGGATCAAAGGCTCAATGATGAAGTGACAATTACAGGACTCTTGGTGAATTAACAACCAATGCAACGTGCCAGCCAATGTACTAAACCTTGGGTATATTGTTAGGAATGTCAGGACCATCCCCCCAAATTAATCCCTTGCTGATGCCTCTCATTTTGTCATAAGCTGTCATGTGCCAAGACCTAGCAGTTTAATGTATCTCACCCAATCAAGATGTGCTGTGATATAACAACAGTCCTTTGTGTGCATACACTCTGGGCAAACTCAGCTGCTGTCAATCTTCTGCTGTCTAAATCACTGAACCAGCTCAAACCAACCAGCCAGAACAATCCCTGAGGTCAATTAAACTTGAACCTGCTGAAACTAAGCAAACTTCCACCTTCAGGAACCACATCCAGGTCATGAAGTCCAGATGTGAGTAGATTCTTTGATGCTAGACAAACTCTACCTTCTTGGTGAGTAGCAGCCATTGTTGCTGCTATACCCTACTTCCTTGATCTTTGTCTTGTCACAGCTATATATGCCAAGGTTTCATCTTGCTGCCATGGGCTTGTCATGTCATGCCTAGCTTTCCCTCCTATGGAATAAAGAAGCATTTCCTTAAACCTTTGCTGAGTCCTCCACTATTTTATTTTCTAGAGTTTATCAATACAAAGAAAAGGCAAAAAAAACAGGCTCCTTCCTTAAAGTAACTGGCATTTGGTGGTATAAACATGTTTATAAGATGTATATAAAGTAGAAGGAATATAACCTCAGAGGAGAAGACTCTAAAAGTCGGGGGAGATCTAAAATAGAAGGGATGTTAGAAGTTATCCAATCTAACCCTCCCATTTTACAAATGAAGAAACTGAGGCACAGGGAGATTAAGCAACTTCCCCAAAGTCACACACAGTAAGAACTTCTGATCATGAATCTATTCAACTTTCTACCAAATTATCCTGGTAGGTAGGGGTTTAGATAAACAGAAAGCTAGATAGATGGACAGATGGATAGATAGATAGATAGATAGATAGATAGATAGATAGATAGATAGATAGATAGATAGATAGATAGATAGATAGATAGATGGATGGATGGATGGATGGATGGATGGATGGATGGATGGATGGATGGATGGATGGATAGATAGATAGATAGATAGATAGATAGATAGATAGATAGATAGATAGATAGATAGATAGATAGAGGTAACACTTTTAGATCACTGCATTCTAAGTTTCTTTTGAGTCTGCCACCTGCCCTTCTTTTATACCTCCAGAGCCCTGGGCAATACTCTCAATATATCAATGCTCCCTTCAGGATTCCAGGTCTAGCCAACCACCACACTTTGGTCCTCTTTGGACTTGGATACCTTTGTATCCATGTTACAGCTGAACTCTCTTTCAATTTGAATATGAACTCCTTGGCAGCCAGCAAATGTATCACTTTTCTATTTGTGTGCCCAGAGCTTTGCTCAATGTTTGCTATATACTAGTGATTACTTTTTTACTTCTTCATCAAAGTATAAAAGCACCAGAAAGGACCTTAGAATTTGAATTTCTTCTTGGGAGACAGAACAAGGGTGGGCATGAACCAAATATTTACCTGGGATTTACCAAGGAGGTAAGAAGGTTGGGAATTGCAGATGGTTCTAAATTAAGGGGATTTGATCACTCCAAAATCCATCATTGGACACAATTAAAAATGTGTCAATAATTCATACTTCTATAACTTTAAGTTGAACAAAATATTTTTTTTCTTATAATACCTCTGTAAAGTGGGCAGGAGGAGTGAAAAAGTAGAAGAGGAAGAGGAAGAGAAATAGAGAAAAAGAGACAGACAGAGAGAGGGAGAGGGAGACAGAGAAACAGAGAGAGAGAGGGAGAGAGAAGGAGGTATAGACAGAGACAGAGAGACAGAAAGGAGGGAAGGGGGAGAAAGGAGGAGAGACACAGAGAGAAAGAGAGACAAAGACAGAGTCAGAGAGAGAGAGAGAGAGAGAGAGAGAGAGAGAGAGAGAGAGAGAGAGAGAGAGAGAGAACTCTTCTTGAGACATCATAAAATGCCTCATATAAGAACTAGCACTTAAGAGCTGGAAAGGAAGCTAAAGATTTTAGGAGTTGGGGATGAGGAAGGAATACATTTTAGATACGGAAAAATCACTTTAGCAAAGATATAGAGGAAAGAAAGGAAATGAATACCATGTACAGGGAAAAGCAAGTAGGCTAGTTTCACTAGAACAACTGAATGCATGAAGGCCAGTAATCTGAAATGACTACATAGGCAAATTGTAAAAGACTTTAAATGATAATATGAGAAACTTCAGTCCTCCCTTGCTATATTAGGGTTCACTTATCTCAGCTTGACTGTATCATTGGTTTAAAAAAGAAATGTGTGTGTGTGTGTGTGTGTGTGTGTGTGTGTGTGTGTAATTCTGTAGTTACACTTATCACAGCACACTATTGGCTGATGAAATGAAAGGAGACCAACCACAATGCTCTGTTCTGTATCCTGGGTGTGACTTTAGGTTAATAAGGTTAATAAGAGTGTGGGAAAGGTTTATAGGAGAGTGGGGTTTATAAAGCCTTAAAAAAACATATATATATATATATATATATATATATATATATATATATATATATATATATATATATATATGTATGTATGTATAAATACGCTGCTACTTTGCGGATTTTCACATATTGCAGGGGTCTCTGGAATGTAACTCCCCCGATAGATAAAGGATCATTGTATTTTATTTGAAAGATAATAGGGAACTCCTAATGTTTTCTGAGTAAAGGACTGATATGGTCAAGTTAGCTGTATGAAGGTTGGATTATGTAGGGGAGACACTGGAATCAGGGAGACCAATTAGAAGGCTATTGTGAAGATTGGATTTGGCTCTCCCCTGATTGTAACAATGAAGGTACTTAGCTCTTCCTTTATTGGGAAGATTAAATTATAATCCCCTGTCTATTTTTTAGATTTTAATTCCCAAAGTATAAACCCAGTATTTAAAGTAGATCTACCCATTTTATCACAAAAAGGTATGAACTAACTACAAAAAGGTGTGAACTAACCAAAAAAGGTATGAACACCCATTTCATACACTGAGTGGGAGGTCTGTGACCCATGTGTGAAAGAGTGGGCAGTCCTGGAGAGGAGAATCTGCTGTAATTAGTAAACATAAAATTTAGGGGAGATGACACAAGAGGAAAAGATCTTTAAATGGTGGAAACAGAGACACAGTCACTTGGACTTAGACTGAAAAAGACAGTCACTTGGAGTGAAGACAGTCATTCAGAGCTGGAGGAAAGACAGACACTTGAGGAGAGACTGGAAGACAGACACTCAGACTTGGAGTGAAGATACTTGGCTGTGGAACTGGACCTTTGGAGAAACTCATGCAGGAGACCTCAGACTACTTTCTTGTAGACGGTCACCATGGTGAGTGTAAAGGCTGACTTCCTTCCTTGCCCTTTCTGGAGGTGTGAACCTCTGAGAAAGACCCAATGTCTTGAGACTCCTTTCCCCTGACTGGTGCCTTAGAATTTCTAACTGGTTCAGAGGAAATGGAGCTTTTTTTCTCTCTCTCTCTCCTCCCTTTTCTTTCTTCCTTAATATCTTCCCTCTATTGTAAAATAAACTACCATAAATGCCATTTTATTTTAATAATTCATTTTGGGATTTAGAAATTAAATCCCTGGCAACCACCAATTAAATATTCAGTCCAAACATAAATTTAACACTATCATGGGGCAGATAAGGTAGCATAGTGGATAGAGCACCAGACCTGAAATCAGGAGGACCTGGATTCAAATTTGACTTCAAATATTTCCTGTATAATCCTGTTTAAGTCACTTTACCCTGATTGCCTAGCAATTGCTGCTCTTCTGCTTGGAATTGATATTAAGATGAGGGTTTAAATTTTTTAAAAAGAGGTCATCACAATAGTCTAGTCAAGAGGTGATGAAAACCTGAATGAGGTTTGATTTGTGAGAATGGAAGAAGAGGACAGATTTGTAGAGGTAGAATTAATAAGATGTGACAAGTGATTAGATAAAGGTGAGAGAGAGATAAAAATTAAAGATGCTGAATCTGAGAAACAGTGACTGAAATGATGATGGTACCTTCAAAAAAAGTGAAAAATATGAGGGAGGGGAAGCTAAAGTGGAAAGAACCCTAGATCTAGAGTCAGAAGTCCTGGGTGCAAGTCCCACCGTTGCCATATGTTGGCTGTATGACCCTAGACAATCACTGAATTTCTCCTTGCTCTAGCCAATTCTCTAAGAATTCTCACAGAGAAGGTGCCAATGAGCATTAGTAGAGATTTTCCTAGAAAGATCTAGTCCCTATCTCTATTAAAACAAAAGATAGTAATAACTTTTTTAAAATTACCTTGGGAATATATAGTTATAAATCCTTGAACCCCTAAAACTACATTACCCAAAATTCCTTTCTGTATTACCTAGAATTCTTTTCCCTTTTCCTGCATCCTCATGTTTGCGTGATGGTATTTAAGTTTACTGTGACTTCTCTCACACTCTCTTTTACTCGCAACTGGGCTGAGTTCAGGTAGTTCTTTTATTTTATTTATTATTAATAAAACTATTAAAATATAATACTTGGTTATTGAATATTAATTTAAAAACCCACATTATGGTGACCACAAAGGGATATAATTCTAAAGAATTTTTTTAAGTCTTTGAGAAAAGAATAGATAGCATAGATCAGTTTTGCAAGTACCCACTTCTGACACTCACTGGCTCCCACCCCGCCCCCTGCTGCCTGTCACTTACCTTCCATGGACCTCAAGAGTATATTGAGAAGATTAGACTAGAAGCCTCTGTGGTATCTTCTAGCTCTAAATAGGACTCCAGAAGCATGAGCTCTATTTTGGCCACAGGTAATTTAAGATATTAGTCTTAATTAACTAACTCTCTTAGAGTAGCCTATAATTACATTCATTCTGGCTTTTTAAAATTTAATCAGATATTTATTATTTATTGAACATTTAAGCTACCATTGGTACATGTGAGATGCAAGAAGTGACGTGAAATATATAGACCATTCTTTACATCATTTCCTGTGTCTCACATGTATCAATGGTAGCTTAAGCTTGACTTAGGACAGCCCAGGCGGTCTGTCAGTTGTTTCTTATTTGTCACTTTCTAGCACATGTCTATCATAGGCCTTCCTCTTCAACACTTAATCCTTAAGTAGGGGTGTAGACATTCCTGGTTGCTAGGATTTTAAAGACTAATCAGGGTGGAGAAAATCTAAAATCCACAGTGTCTAACACAACAATAAGAGAGACTGGTTAAATAATTACTCAATAAACATTTATTAAGCACTTACTGAAAGGCAGACACTTTGCTAACACTAGGGATATTGTTGTTCAGTTGTTTCAGTCATGTCCTACATTTTGTGACCCTCATTTGAAGTTTTCTTGGCAAAGATATGAGAATAGCTTGCCATTTGCTTCCTCAGTTCATTTTACAGATAAGGAAACTGAGGCAGACATGATTAAGTGACTTGCCCAGAATCACACAGCTAGTAGGTGTCTGAGGCCAAATTTGAACTCAGGAAGATGAAGCATCCTGTCTTCAGGACCAGTGCTCTATCCATTGTCTCACTTAGCCACCCAGTCACTAGGGATATGAAGCTGAATCAATCTCTTCCCTTAAGGAGATCATAGGTGAAAGCTGAGTCTGTTCTCATTAGCCTTATCCCATGACCAAAACTATCTACTCTAATCTCCTCATCTAACAAAGAAGGGAATGGAAGCATTGAAAGACCTAGTGACTTGGCCAGTGTCATAGAGCAAGTCAGGGACAGAACAGAAGGTGGTCTGTCTTTCTTCTGGATTATACTGCCCTCTCAAATTAGCAACAACATGTTAAAGTCCACAGGTAGTCCTCAGTCCATCTGTATCAACTCCATTGGCTAAAGCTGCCATTCGGAAGCCGCAGCAGCACAAAGACACCTATAAAGGTAGGTGATGCAATGGACAGAGCACTGGCCCTGGAATCAAGACCTGAGTTCAAATTCCACCTCAGATACTTCCCAGCTATCCACTTAATAGCACCTACTTCTCAGGATTGTTATGAGAATCAAATGAGATAATAACTGTAAAGTGGTCTTAATACAGTGCCTGCCACATAGTAATCACTATAGAAATGTTAAGCATTATTATTAATTTTCACATCTCAAGGAAACGCAATTCATAACTTAGCTTCAACCTTAATCTAGACTTTGAATGAGATTTGGTGGCTATTTCTGAAGAATTTCTCAAGTCACTTAAAGGGAACAAAGCAAGGTCTGTCACCTCGATCACACAAAAGTTATGAGCACATATCTTCCAAAGCTAGAAGTGATCTGAGTATCCTAGATTAAGAGTAGGAAGAGATTTTCAAGTCCAACCCCATCATTTTACAGATGAGGAAACTGAGGCCCAGTGAAGAGAAGTGACTTGTCTAAGGTCATATGGAACTTGTGACACCAAGTTCATCATTCATTCCATTAGGTCACATTGGCTCAAAACATCCTAACGAAGTCCCACCACAATCCTTCAAACCCAGAGTTCTTGGCACCTTCTTTCCTCAAATGGTCTTTTATTTATTTCTCTGTATAGAAGTCACAACTCTCCTCCACCTCAGTAGAACATAAACTCTTTAAGGTCAGGGACTGTGTCTAATTTTGTTTTTGTCTTCTCTGCCTGGTCTCTGGCATGTATTGGATGTTTTAACTTCTCAGTGCCCTAAGAGGGGCAATTCCCTAAGAGGGTAAGTTGCGGGGAAGGTGGTGACCTGTATCAAAGAAGAGAGTTTCATCACTGGGAATTCCCTACATGAACAAACCCTCAGATCCAGTCCACAATCCTAGAAACAGTCCTTAAGCCTAACATATACTTAATTAAATCAATCACAATCACAGTCCTTTAAACATAGCATATGCTTAATTAAAGTTGTATTGAACTCGACTAAACTGAAGTTAGGATGAAGAATTACAATTTGGTCATGGAAGATGTCTTTAAAATAGATTTTTGTTGATATCCTTTGTTTCTATATTACCTAGCTTTCTCCCATACTCCTCCTCTTCTTCCCTCCTAAATGGTCAGCCTCGATGACAAAGAATGTTTTTAAAGAGTAAAAGAAAAACTATCCAGCAAAACCAATCAATATATTGAGAAATCTGACATTATGTGTACTGTTCCTTGCCCATGCATGGAATTCCCATCACTGCAAAGGAATGGGGGAAGGTATGGAGGCTGTTTTCATCAGGCATTCTTTGGAGTACCAAAAATTTGTATGTGTCAAATTAATAGAATCATAAAATGTCACAGCTGGAAGGGACATTGAAGATCATCTAGTTTAACCTGCTTAATTGTACAGATAAGGAAACTGAGACCCAGCATGGGAAATAATTTGCATGAGAACACTCCTTGGGTTATCACTTAAAGAAATAAATCCCAAGCCCTCTAATTATCAGTCCAATCACCTTCCTGAATGTTGCTCTATATCTCTAGAAAGAATGAAGAACCCTGAAAGAAATCCTCCTGGAGGAGGACCTCTCACCCCACCCCATTCTCAGAGAAAAATGCCATCTCCTCCCGAGAATATCTAGAAAGTTCTCTGAATAATGCTAAGGGACACATCTAGCAAATGACTTCCTGCTGCATGGTCCAACTCCACTCTCCATCTGACCTGGGGGATAACAGCAGAAATCTTCTAGAGCATAAGCATGCAGAGATGCTCTCCCAGGGAGGCCAGGAAAGAAGAGGTGGTACAAATGGAATTCTCCCCCGATGAGTGCTTCCTTTCCATTATCCCTCTAGCTGGAGCAATTTGGAAAGTGAATATTATCATTTTAACTTTAACTCTCTTCCTAAGATAGTAAATGTTTCCAGTTGAAGCAAAGTCCTCAAAGATTCATCTCTCAAAGTTTCGGTTTCTCAGGAACTAAGAGCCCTTCCTGAGGGTATAGTTGCCTTGCTCCATAGAAAAGAAAAAGACATTCATTTTATCTGGTAAATATACTAAGAAAAGGCAACTAACACCTTAGAGAAATGGAGGAAACACACAAGAGCTATTTATTTATTTATTTCTTGACCTAGGATCTGAAAGCTAGAAGAGATCTCAGAGACTATGGTGTCCAGTCCTTTCATTTTACGGATAAGGAAACTGAGGCCCAGAGATGTGAGGTGACTTGCTCAAGATTCCACAGCATCAGATCTAGCAATTTGCCCAGGTCTCTCTGCTTAAAGACCCCTTAGAATCCCACACTTATTCCTATCCTCAAGTCTCTGTCAGGTACCTGAATGCCCTCTTCACTCTCCTCCAAAAATCTTAGTTTAAGGGATCAAAGGATTAAGTTCTAGAAGGCATATTAGGGGTCATTTTATGAAAAGAGTCTTAACACGGGACAAAGGACTGTTTAAAACATAACTGATGAGTTTGTTTCAATATAGTTGGCTTCTATGTAATTCTATGGATTTTGTTTGATGCTTTCAAAAAATATCATTCTGAGGAGGTATCTATAGGCTCACCAGACTGCCCAAGGGAAACAAAACATTAAAAAAAAAAGTTGAAGAACCCCTGGTGTGATCCCACCACCTCATTTTGTAGATGGAGAAACTAAAATCTGGAGAAAAAGATAAGGGCTTTGAGTCTACCACACAAAGGTCAGTTTGGAGATGTTTGCCCTAGGGAAGGTAACATGAGAGCCGCCTTCCAGAATCTGAAGGGATATGATGTGGATGAAGAATTAGATCTGTTCTGCTTCAAAACAGAAGAGAATAGGGGCAGCTGGGTAGTTCGGTGGATGGAGAGCCAGACCTAGAGATGGAGGGGGGGAGTGTTCTGGGTTCATCTGGCCTCAGACCCTTCCTAGCTGTGTGACCTTGGGCAAGTCACTTGACCCCCCACTGCCTAACCCTTACCACTCTTCTGCCTTGGAACCAATACACTGCATTGAGTCTAAGATGGAAGGTAAGAGTATTAAAAAAAAAAAACAGACAAAAATGAATAAAGTTAAATACTAGGGTCAAGTCTAGATTTGGCTCCTGTGTGACTTAAGCAAGTTCATTCATCTCTCTGGGCCACAGTTCTTCATCTACAAAATAGAGTTTGGGCTTGATAGATGCTATGGTCCATTCTGACTGGAAATATATGATCCTAAGCCAAGGGGTGCACATCTAGCAAGTTACAAAGGTAGAATTCTAACCCAAGTCTTTCTGATTCTGAGTACTCTGGCTTCTGTCAATAATGGAAGGAAAGGGGAAAATATCCATAAGCCCAGATCCTTGATTCAGAAGCAGATACGAATATTCTCTCTCTTCTTCTCTCTGCAAAAAGTAGAGGAAACAAGTGTCGCTGGATCAAGCATTGAATGCCCAGAAAAGAAGAGTCTTGGCCTCTTCTTACCCCTCCAGTTCTGGTCTTCTGGCCCAATGGCACCTCCACCGGAGCCAGGGGAACAAGTGACGCACCATCCCATCTCTTCCACCGCTGGAGGGCCTTTGGGCCAGATGGTTCTGAGTGCAAGGGAGCTGAAACGGGTCCTTCCAGATTGGCAGCTGTAGAATGTTAGTGGTTTCTCCTTCTCCAGTCCCACCTCGAGTCCTGTCCCCGGGACTCCGAGTAGTCATTCGCCCACGGCCACACACAGGCACGGAGCAGGCAGATTGGCACTCCATTCCCCAGGCGGCGGGCCACCGTTGGCAGGCATATTCCTATACGGAATCCACAGCTGATCCTGCTGCTGCCTTAATGTTCTTATAATGGCCAACATGTGTTCCTGGGTTCACATCGCAGGCTGAGTGTCCTCACCGGAGGGGAATGTTCACCTGCTCCGAAGCATTGGGGCAAAGCGGGAGCTGATTTCGGGATCTTGTGACTCGTGAGCCCAGGTGGGCATGGCAAGGCTGGGCTGATTAGGGCTTCCATGGGGAGGAGAGAGGATAGCAAGAAAGAGTGCCAGCGAGCTTGGACCGAGGGCCAGGAGGGTCTATAGATGCTAATAGGATGGGAAGCGTTTTCCTGGCATGTTCAGAACAAAATGTGCAATCACAAAAGGGAGGGGGCGATCGCTCCAGCAAAGGGCTAACACATGGCCCAGAATAACAATAGCTTATATTTTACTGGGTTTTACAGCTTACAGCTGGCTTTCATATGTATTATTCAGGCCCTAGCATAGGTTTTAGTATATCTCAGGCACTTCATTCATTCATCATGGAACAAGGGAAAGAACACTATCTCTAGAGGGTTCAAATCCAACTTCTGGCATGTACTGCTTAGGTGACATTTGAAAAATCACTTGAGGGCAGCTGGGTGACTCGGTGGCTAGAGCCAGGCCTGGAGATGATGGTCCTGGGTTTGAGTTTGATCTCAGCCACTTCCTGGTTGTGTGACCCTGGGCAAGTCACTTAACCCCCATTGCCTAGCCTTTATCACTCTTCTGTCTTGGAACCAATACAAAGTATTGATTCTAAGATGGAAGGTGAGGGTTTAAAAAAAAAACACTTAACTTCAATGGACCTCAGTTTCTTCATCTGAAAAATGAGTGGATTTAACTAGATGGCCTCTGAGGAGCCTTCTAACTCTCGACTGATATTCCTATAATCATTCAATATGGCTTTGTTAAATATCTAGTGTGCACCAGGCATTGTACTAAGATCCATAGACATCAGGAAAAGATGATACAGTCCTTGCCCTCCAAGAGAATATTCTCTATTGGAAGTGAACAACATTTCCACAGAAATGAAACACAAATATTTTTACAGAGGAGATACAAATTAATTTCCAAGGGAAAAGGCATTAGTCATTGAGGAGAACAAAAGAGGCTTCTTGTGTGAAGTGCCACACAGGCTGAGCTTTGGAGAAAACAAAGGACTCCTAGGAGACACCAGGGAACAGGGAAATGGGCACTGGCTTCACCTCTCTGTGTCTCCATTTCCTCATTTGTAAAATGAGGATGCTTGACTAGAGGGCCTTTGTAATCAATTCTAGGACTACCTCTAAATGAATGAACATTATAACCCCTTAACTCTATAGAGGTGGATCAGTGGGGGGCCCAGAGTCAGAGAAGACTCATCCTCCTAAAATCAAATCCAGCTTCAGACACTTTCTAGTTCTGTGACCCCAGGCAAGTCATTTAACCCTGTTTGCCTCAGTTTCTTCATCTGTAAAATGAGCTAGAGAAGTAAATGGAAAACTAGCTATGTGATTCTGAACAAGTCACTTTTCATTCTGTTGGCCTCAGTTTCCTCATCTATAAAATAAGCTAGAGAAGAAAATGGCAAACCACCACCTCACTATCTTTGCCAAGAAAACCCCAAATGTAGTCACAAAGAGTTTGAAACAACTGAATAACAATTTTATAGACAAAGATATTGAGATCCATAGAAGTTAAGTGATTTATCCAAAGTCCACAGGAAGTAAAAAGGTAAGGAGAAAGAGAATTCTAGGTATGGGAAATGGCCTTTTCTAAGATATGGAGACAAGAAATATAGTGTCAGGTATGCAAAACAGTAAGTAGGTCAGTTCATTGAAGGGAGTCACATTAATTATTTCACCAGACCCTTTGAACCACCTTCCAAAATCATCATGGGCAAAAATTATTATCCCAATGTAAGAAATGAAGAAACAGAGGCTCAGCAAGGAGAAAAGATTTGTCCTAAATCACCCAACTTAGGGAACCAGGGTCCAAATCTAGCTCTTGTGATTGGCACATTCTCCAAAATACACAACAGATGCTCATGACATTAGGAATTCCATCTATTGACTACAAACCCAAACTTAACATTCAGTCACATTGGAATTCAGAGCCTGAGCTCAAATCAATATCTGTAATGAGGATAAATTTGAAGTTTTCCCAAAAAATCAGGGATTAGGCAAGAATGTTTATTATTACCATTTTTCAATATTATATTAGAAGTGCTAACTATAGCAATAAAACCAGAAAAAAGAAACTGAAGGAATAAAAATGGGCAAGTAGGAAACAAAATTATCATTCCTTGCAGATAGTATGATGGCATACTTAGAAAACCCTAGAGAATCAACTAAAAATCTAGTTGAAAAAATGAACAATTTTAGCAAATTTGCAAGATATAACATAAACCCACATAAATCATTAGTGTTTCTATATGTTATCAACAAAATCCAACAAGAAGAGATAGAAAAATGAGTTCTACTTAAAATAACTGCAGACAATAGAAAGTACTTGGGAGTATACCTGCTGATACAAATCCAGAGACTGTATGAACACAATTTAAAAATACTTTTCACATGAAATAAAGACATACCTAAATATTTGGAAAAACATTGATTGCTCATTGGTAGGCTGAGACAATATAATAAAGATGACAATCCTCCTTACCTAAGTTATTTTACTTATTCAGTGGCATACAAATTAAACTGCCATAGAATTATTTTATAAAGCCAGAAAAAATAATATCAAAATTCATCTGGAAGAATACAAAGGTCAAGAGTTTCAAGGGAATCAATGAAAAAAATTTGAAGGAAGGTTATCTAGCAATACCAGACTTCAAAATATATCACAAAGCAGTAATTATGAAAACAATCTGGTACTTACTAATAGAGTGCTGAATCAAAAGAACAGAATAAGTAAATGACCAGAGTAATCTAGTGCTTGATAAACCCAAAGATAAAAGTTTTAGGGATTAATTTACCATTTGACAAAAACTACTGTAAAAACTACAAATATATATGCATATATATGTAATTTACATAAAGGGTGATATCATAAGTAAATTAGTGAAGCATGGAAAATCTTACCAATTAGATCTATGGAGAAAGGAAACATGACAAAACAAGAGACAGGGTCACAACAAGAAAAATGGATAATTTCGATTACATGAAATTTAATAAGTTTTGCACAAGCAAAACTAATGTAGCCAAAATTAGAAGAAAAGCAGGAAACTGGGGGAGGGGGTACAATAAGTTTCTCCATTAATAAAGATCTCATTTCTCAAATATATAAGGAACTGAGTCAAATTTATAAAAATACAAGCCATTGTCCAGTTGATAAATGGTCAGTGAATATAAACAGGCAGTTTTCAAAAAAATAAATCAAAGTTTTAATAGTAATATGAAAAAATGATCTCACTAACTTAAGAACTCACTCACTTAACTAAAGAAATGCAAATAAAACAACTCTAAGATACCACCTGACACCTATCAGATCAGCTAATATGACAGAAAAGGAAACTGATAAATGTTGGAGAAGATATGGAAAAATTGAGACTTTTGGTAGAGTTGTGAACTGTTTCAACCATTCTAGAAAACAATTTGGAACACTACCCAAAGAGCTATAAAACTGTGTATACTTTTTCACCCAGCGATACTGCTAAAAGGCCTGTATTCCAAAAAGATCAAAGAAAAAGGGGAAATGACTTATTTAAACAAAAAATATTTATAAATTCTTTTTCTGGTAGCAAAACTTAGAAATTAAGAGAATGCCCATCAGTCATGGAACAAATTGTGATATGTGATTGTGATGGAATGCCATTGTGCTATAAGAAATGATGAACAGAATGGTACAGAAAAGTCTGGGAAGACTTATATGAACTGATGCAGAGCAAAGTAAGCAAAACTAGGAGAACATTGTACATAACAAAACATCAATATTATAACAATGATCAACTGTGCAAGACTTGTGGGACACTCCTCCCTAAAATCAAAACATGATTATTTGACTGAATGTAATGGCCAATAAACATTAAGTTCAAAGAAAGAAAATATTCCTGAATCAGGACAAAGTGACTTCATGGAGGAGATGAAAATTGTACAAGTTCATAGAATTTTAGAACTGGAATGTGATGGATGCTCAGAGGCCATCTAATCCAATCTCTTCATTTTCTAGGTGAGGAAACTAAAACGTAAGGAGGTTAGTGACTTGCCCAAGGCCATATAAGTAGTGACAGAGAAGGTTTAAAGCCTTCAAAATGAGAAAAATTTAGATGAGAGAGTGGGAGGAGGAAGAATATTTGCAGTGTTGTGGAGAATGGTAATTGGGTTCAATATTCTTGAGGTCAAGGTCACAGGGTCTGTCTCCATTTGAACTTTAAGTCATTAGCTGTACATCTACAAGTAAAAAGTCTTTAAGTTTCTAGAACATGGTAATTAGCAAACATTGTGTGGTGGTAGAGCAAACACCAGGTTTAGTCAGAGATCCTGGGTTTGAATCTTAACTGAGTGATTGTATTCAAACCGTTTAATTTCCTTGCACCTCCAGTTCCTTGTATGTAAAATGCATGGAATACAGTGTTTTTGTAAGAACAAGTAGCATTTATATAGCCTGTATGATGTTAGCTCGTTTGACATTATCACAACCCTGTGAGGTAAGAGTTATTTTTATGCTCATTTAACAGTTGATGAAACTGAACCCAAGATCAGCTGAGTGAGTTGCCAATGTCAAATCATAAGTAAGGCAGGTCTTTCTCAAGTCTTTCTGAGTCTAAGACTAACACTCTTACTTACTCTGCCACCACTGACTCTACATGTAGGATATAAGAATGCAGCAGCTTATTACCTTAAATGACTTGCATGCCATGGATCATGGGAAAAGAGTCGGCTACAACAATGGAAATTGACCTGGTTCTGGAATCAAAAGATCCTATTTTAAGTTCTACCTCCAATACCACATGTGATATCTTGGGGAAAAAAAATCACTCAGTTTACCTTGGCCTCAATTTCCTAATCTATAAAATAAGAGGGATTGGACTAGAAAAGTCATCCATTTCCTACCAGTCCTAGACTTGGATCCTATGTTCTCTTTCTGTAGTTGTACAGGGCATTCCAATGAGTAGTTTTCTTACAATAGCCTTGGAATATAGAGACCTAAATTGGTCTGTGAATTCAGTGGTGCTGGTATATTGATATGTGGGTTTCTTGCCCATGTTTTTCCATGAATCTTTTGCACTGTTGTTTTTTTTTTTTCAATCTACAAATATAACCTGGGAGCCAGTAGGGCACTTATTCCATTTGACCTGGAATGGAAACTCCTTGAAGGTTGAACTGTTTCCTTTTTTCCCCTTTATATCCCTAGCACCAAACACAGGAGCAGACCCTTAATAAAAAGAGCTTGAATTTAGTTGAGTTTCCACATAATTATGAGATCATCAATCACTGAGGCTGAAAAGTGCAGTGTCAGAACTTGAACCCAGGTCTTCTGAACCAAAACCAAATGCTCACTCTACTTCATCCCTCTCTTCCTATGATTTTCTCTTGTTGGGCCACAGATCATACAGGACCTGTAGGTTTCATTTCTATCCTCATCCATGTAAGTATAGTTTATTTATCTTCTTTGCAGTTTTTCCCACTCAGCTTAGGAGGGACAATGCAACTGGTCCGTCTCTGATTCACCACTCATTTGGGAGTTATTTCTGTTGTTTTTAACTTTAGTATGATACATAATTTATGATTCACTCTTGTTTTTAATGACAACGACCTGTAAGAATGAGCATAATCAGAGCTATTCATAGCTGGAGCTCCTGGGGGGGGGGGGGGGGGGGGGAGAGATGCCTAGAGATGGGTAAATGCCAAACATGGTTTGATAACTGCAATCCAAATTTTGGAGACAGAGGGAATGAGCAGGAGAAAAAATGAAAGAAAATATACCTTCAGGGATTTCAAAAGCTAGAACTACATACATTTTTTCTAATTCAAATAGAATTAGAATAGCAGCATACAAGATGAGTCTTCTGAGTCTCCAGGCTTGCTGGGAAAGATAAAAGCTTTTTATTCATCAGAATAATCCACCCTTAGCAAGCAAAGTCATATTCTGAGAGTTAAAGCAAAAAATCCATCAGTCTATGATAAATCCAAGAATGTTTCCTACTAGATGGTTCCAGGCTTATTTTTGGTATGCTTCTACCTCCCCTTCTTGGTCCTCCTTAACCCCCTGGATTTTCTCCTGCTCTGGGATCAGAGAATCTAAAGCTTCCTCAGAGGGGAGAGAGAAGCTTTAAGGTAGGAAAATAGAGAAAGGATAGAAGTTTTAGATACCACGAGGGGGATGACGGAGTCCATTTAGAGATATGAGGTGGCAGGAATGAGTCTTTATTAATGATCAATGAGCCACAGCCAAGCTCTGATCAAAGGACCATTCCGAAAGCTTATACCAGTCCAGAGATCCAGATTCAATACCACACAGGTCAGAGAGATGATAGAGAAAGATTAGAGATGGAGCCTGGCCAAAGGCCAGGTCCCAGCGAGGACAGGCATCAGTGCGAGCTGGAAGGGAGGAAGAGCAGAAGAGAGAAAGGCGGAGCTGGCTGAGGCATATTTAATCTCTTTGATATGCAAATATACACAGTACATAGGGATGATTATCACTGGTTAATGACAAGGTATAGGTGGGGTTTCTCTTAACCAGTTGAGCACAAAGAAACCTATGTTCCCGCCTAACCTGGGGGAAGCTGGGGTCAAGGGTCAGAGGCTTTCCCAGCCACGTGCAATACTGAGCATGCTCTAAGGCAATCTGTACATATCAACTGTTCCCTTGCCCATAGCTAGGGGTGGACTGCTACAGAATCATAGAAGAGACCTTGGAAGATATCATGACATCTCATTTTACAGAGAAGGAAACTGAGGCCAAGAGAGAGAAATGACTTATCCAAAGTCCCATGGGTATTAAATAGTAGAGATAGTGCTCAAACTCAGATTCAGCTCTTATCCTGGTCCTCAGAACCTCCCACTTTCAAACATTCCCACTGCAATAAACCCTGCAAGCAGGCAGAGCCCCACAGTGACTTCTTATGCCATAAAGCTATCAGAGCCCAGTCAGAGGGTGGCAAGAGGCAAAGAATTAATTTGACTATCAACCACCATGGAAATAATAATAATAATAATATCAAACAATAATAATAAAACCCCCCAAAGTATATTTCTTTCACATTTTTCCGTGCACTTTTAGATTTATGAGGTATGTTATAGAAATTCTGGGGTGGGATGGAATGGGAAGGGAAGGGAAGGGAAGGGAAGGGAAGGGGAGGGGAGGGGAGGGGAGGGGAGGGGAGGGGAGGGGAGGGGAGGGGAGGGGAGGGGAGGGGAGAGGAGAAGGGGAGGGGAGGGGAGAAGGGGAGGGGAGGGGAGAAGGGGAGGGCAGGAGAGGAGGGGAGGAGAGGAGGGGAGGGAAGGAACTATTACATCCATTTCACAGGTAAGAAAAACAAGACTCTGAGGAGCCTAAAGAGACCTAAGACATTCTCTAGCTTAATCCCTTTCATTTACAACAGAAAGTTGAAGTCAGAAAGATGAAGTAACTTACTCAATATCACACTGCTAATAAGGAACTAAATTGATATTTGAATTGTGAGGTTGGTAATTCAAATATGGTGCTCCCTAATTTCAAAGGCTCACTATAAACAAGAAAGCTGATATCCCTGCCCTCCTCTGCTCTCAGGAGATCACAAAAGGACTATATGTTCAGCTATTGTACTTGGGGAAGAATATTAAGGAGATCATAGCAGTAACTTTGTTTCTTTTACTTAGGATGTCTTCCCTCTCCCTCTTCATCTGATGGATTCCTACTTATCCTTTGAAGTGTAACTCATTTCCTTGTGTAATCCCTTCCTTGAAGCCTTCCCTGGTTCCTCCTAGTGCCCCTCAGAGCTTACAGAGAGAGTCCCTTGCCTGGTACCTCTCTGAAGTACTTAGATAATATGGCAAGGGATCTAAAAGCTATCTACTCAACTCTATAGTAAGAGAAACAGAGGCTCTGACTATAACCCAGCTCTTCTGATTCAGAAAAGATTCTTCTGAATTTGTGAACTAGGATGGGGGTAAAAATCACATCTTTATTTCAATATAATGGGTTTCTTTTGTAACCCAATGTATTCTATTTTATGCATTTGAAAACATTACTCTGAAAAGGGATCCATAGACATTCCAGACAGCTCAAGGGGTCCAGGACACAAAAAAAGTTTAGTTCTCATCTAGCATCAGTATTTTCTCCATCACACTATCCTGTCTCCTTAGAATGTGATAATATTCATTACAGTTATCTGTTTTTATGTCTAATCCCCATGAAGGAGGGAGGGAAGGGAATAAACATTTAAGGGCCTACTAGGTGGCAGGTACTGTGTTAAATGCTTTATAAATTGATTTTGTTTGATCTTCATAACTACTGTAGGAGGTAGAGGCTATTATTATCCCTGTTTTATAGACAAGGAACCTGAATAGGACAGGGTTGAAATGACTTTCCAGGGTCACACAGCTAGAAAATGTCTAAAGTCAAATTTTAAATTCATGTTCAGGACTCTAAAAGCAGAGACACAGTATGTTAAGTACATTGCATCCTCCCTAGCACTCGGAATCAAGCTCTTCCCATAGAGGGTGCCTAATAAACATTTGCCAAGTGTATGAAAAGAGCTACAAAAGAAAGGGTCACAACTGACAGGTTGAGGTTTACTTAGTAAGCGATTGGACAGCACATGAGTGATAAAGAAGATAAGCAGAGCTCTCTAGGATCAAAGAGGTAATTGAAGGTCCTAGAAATATTTAGCCTGAAAAAGAGAAATCTTTCCCTGGCCAAAGTCGAGGGTATGGGAGATTAGTATAATAATAATAATAGCTCACATTTATATTATTTTAATGACTTATGAGGCACCTTCTAGCTTGAAATCTGTGGCCTTATTATTCAATACTCTTACTAGCAACTGGGGAGACCAGGAAAGACCTCCTGTGGGTTCTCTAATGCTTACAATCAAAGGGTCATTGAACAGGGTTTTCTATTGTTATAACTTTCTTTGAAATTTATTTTTTTCCTCTTAACAAAAATCTATTTTCTCTCCCTCCAACTGCACTGTAATTGGCAGGAGGGACCCTTAGCTAATGTTATATCTTTCAAAGAATCTTAGATTGATAAATGATGCTGAGAGAGAGAGAGAGAGAGAGAGAGAGAGAGAGAGAGAGAGAGAGAGAGAGAGAAATGATAAAGGCAAATGGAAAATCATACAGAAAGGCCAACAGAACATTTATTTTAAAGAACTTACTATGTTTCTGACACTGTGTTAATGACTGGGAATACAAATTTTAAAAAAAGAAAAGAAAAAGAATCCCTGCCCTCAAGGAGCTTCAGTTCTAATAGAAGAAAACAACATATAAACAAGAGCATGGGTGTTGGAAAATAAAGTCCAAAGAGTCAAAAGTGGAGCTATGAGAGGAATGAGAATAAATAATAAGAGAAATGAAAATCAGAACAACCTCTTTCACATTATATTTGATAAATTATCAAAGAGTATTATAATGGAGAAGGTTTTTAGGTGGTAAAAGGAAACAGGATCTAGGAGAGACAGCTGATGTTTAAGGTTGGCTCAGAGAGAGCAGAAGGGATTTGAAGATTTTCCCCTTTTAGCCTTCCCTCCTCAGCTATGGCTGCTTTCCCAGATTTTCTCTTGTCCCTCTTGTCCCCCTCCACTACTATAGACTAAATGGTTTCTTCTTAGGAAGATGTCTCTCCCCTTGAAGCTGATCACTCACACTTGATTCAAATTTGGGAAAAGATAACCACTTTAATGTCAATTAATTCAATTAGAATAATACAAAGGAATGACTGACAGGGAAAGGAATGGGAAAGGAAAGTGGGGGAAATGGGGTCCCTTCTCGAACCCCTTTCCTTCCCTCCTCAAGTTTGGGGGGGGAGGGATTCAGGCTTTGGCAGCCTGAGCCCCCTGAGAACAACTACAAAGAACAGGTTGACTGACCCTGGGTTTGACCCGTTGGCCACAGTTCAGACCCAGGCAACCAAAGCTGAGGTAAAGTCTGACAGAGATTCCAAAATGTCTTTCTCAAGTTCCTCTTCAGTAGTCTTTTCAATTGGGAAATGTTGCAGGGAAGGATTTCCAGTCACTAGCAGGAAAAGGTGGGTAACCCTCAGGAAAAAGTCTTAACCAGCCCTATCTCTTCAGCTTCTCAAAACTGAGAGACCAACTGCTCTTCAGAAGGAACCCTCTGCCTCTTCAAGATTCCAGTCTCATGGGCCCCTCCCCCAACAAGGAGAAAACTCTTCCTTTAGTGACAACCTCTGTCACAGTCTAATAGTCAATGTCAAAGGGGTTGTGAAAATATAGGTACCCTAAGGCATTGTTGGTGGAGCAGTGAAGCAGTCCATTAGTTTTGGAAATTAATTTGGAATCATACAAATTAAATGACTAAAATACCCATTCTCTTTGACCCAGAGATTCCACTACTTAGTATACCCCAAAAAAAGTCATTGATAAGGGGAAAATCCCCATTGTTACTGAAATATTTGGAGTAGCACTTTTTGTGGGAACAAAGATTTGGACCCAAAGCAGATATTCATTGATTGGGGAATATCTAAACAAATTGTGGCATATGAATGTAATTGAATATTATTATATTGAGGAAACAATGAAAATTATGATTGTAAAGATTTATATTATCTGATGCATAGTGAAGTAAGAAGAGCCAAAGAAACATTATAGATGACTACAACAAGGTGAATGGAAAGAACAATCACAAAACAAGAAAAAATGACTGTTGCAAAACTACAAAGAACAAGCATGGCCTTAAAGAAGAGAGAGAAGACATCTCCATCTCACTCTTTTGCAGAGGTGGGAAATCCATGGGTGTGTTACATAGCATATGTTTTTCTGACTTCTTGATGTGTTGATTAGTTTTACTGAATTTCTCTTCTTTTTCTTTTATTATAAAAATATCATTCATTAATATTTGTTTTATCAGCTGACCTTCTGGAGGGATACTATGAGAAATTTTGATGATGTAAAAATATAAAAGATATCAATAAAAATTATTTTAAAATAATTTTGGTCTTGTGGAAAAACTCAACAGCTAGAGGAGGGGGTCACAGGGTGGAGGTAATCTCAGGTTGAGAAGGCTACTGGATGAAAGGTAGAAAATTTAGGGAGTGAAGACCAACACCAGGAAAAAGAAGTAAATGATTTTTATATGTGGATGGGAGGTACTCCACTGGTCAGATTGTGGAAGGGCATAGCATAGGATGGACAGGTAAAAAATTGAATTGTGCATAATTAGAGGGAATATCTAAGTTGAGGAGATCACGTATACACTAGAGTATTTGAAATTAGGCACAATATAGTGCTGGCTAGACACCAGAAAAGATACAGCCCTTTCCTTATAGTGTATTCAGGTCAGAAAGGTGGGAGCTAGATGGGGAGGGGTTTAGGAAAATAATCTAGAAAATTAGCCTAGCATATGCCCAATGATGCATGGAACATGGAACATTTAAAAAATATTTTCCAACCATCTTCCCTAAGGGAAAGAACTAATTTATGCTTTATTTTCCCCATGATTTTGGAGATCTGAGGGACTGGACTAGCAAGCACTTTAAAAGCTAATTCGGCAACAGAACTATCACAGCCTTTACTTTCTTGAACAATGGCTGCTGGAAACATTGAGTACCAAGTAGAAAGGCACAGGAAGTTCATAGATTGTAGCCCTGGAAAGAACCTCTGAGACCATCTAATTGAGCAACCTCATTTTGCAGTAGGGAAACTGAGGCCTGGAGAGATGAAATGGTTTCCATACAGCCGTACAGGTAGTAAATGGAGAAAAACAGATTTGAAGCCAGATCTGACTCCAAATACAGCTATTTCAGCTGGGGAACCACTGGGCTTCTGATGCTCACCTCTGAAAGTTAAGACCTTCCCACCTGCCTAAAAAGAGGACTTGACCCTAGTCAAGATCTCTGATACTGGAGTTGTCCTGGGGCAGGGGCAATGTAGCTGGGAGCATCCATTTCAAGAAAGGCCAGGGCGGAGGGTCTATGTGAGTGAGGGAAGTTGGGCAAACATTCACTTTCCCAAGCACCAAGTTGGCATGTGTTCATTTTCTATTTAAATGGTCTGCATTAAAAGAAAAATAAAACTGTAAAGGAAAAAAAACCCTGTTATTATCCAAAGCAAACAGATGCATTGAACAAAGTTGTGGCTGAAAGGAAATGCTATGAAAAGTATTTTTCAGAACCCACATAATGCCTAGAAATTGTTGTTAATAAAAGCACCAAACTGCCCCCAAGTTTTGCTATTTAATTTCTATATTAACATTATTATACAAGGTATTTATTAGTCACAGGTTGTAGGTGTATGCAGCTCTCTACCCAACAAATAAAGAGACAAATAAAATCTTAATTTAAACTACAAGGTGGAAATCCTTTCTCCATTTCCAGCTCTAGAAGCCCCTTTTACCTTAGCCCATCTTTTGGCTTTCCTGAGGCAACAAGTTTTGTTGGCAAAGAAGCTTCAAAGGAGATGGCATTCCTTGCCTGAGCATGGAGAGGGTTTCCCAGAAAAGGTACCCAAATCACAGCTATAACTAAGATTCTTAGTACTGGGGAAAATTAAACCTGGGTGATCCATGGTCACAACCACCCATGATCATGTACGTCATGGCCATTAGAAGATCACAAGGTGGGGATTAGGGAGAGCTCTCCCTGAAAAGAGGAATTGTCCCACCACATCAACATCTTAATGCAAAGGACCATTCACTTGGGGTTAGCTCGAGCTCTGAGCTCATTGAAATTCCAAATAAATAACAGTTCACCTTTCTGTAGCTCTTAGCTGTTTACAAAATATTTTGCTCACAATATACCCATTTTATATATGGGCAAACCAGGATTGATATAGATCTGACAACTTCCACTGTTTTGTAACTGCTATGTTCACTGCCATGGCAGATTTGACCTAATTTCACCTTCACACTCTCCCAACATCAAACCATCCTTCAAAACTCCCCTCCCCCCAATCTCTACTAGAACTAACAGCACCCCTCTCCCAGCACCTGTCCCAGCAAAACCTGGCAGAACATCAGGACTTTTCTGTGAGGCCTGGACAAATGACCTCCAGCATAACTGACCCCCCATCCCTAGAGATGGAGGGAGGTTCTACACCCTCTCAGGACCATCCAATGAACTGAGCCCAAGTAAGCTCACCTGAACCAATAGAGACAATCCAAGTTACCACATCCCTGACAAACCTTAGAAGGGCAACACCCTTCAGTAGCCATCTTTACTGGTGCTGATATCACCCCCCCCCTCACTGTCCCTTTCCCCCATTACCCTCCCCCTACTCATACTAGATTCCATAGCCACCTTTCCTGGCTTTAGGCTTCTCTCCCTCACTACTCCTTCCCTCCCTTCCCCTCTCGCCCCTCTTTTCCTCCAATAAAGCTTGACTATATCACCTCACTCTTGTCTCATTACTCTTTCATTTGGACCCCTGTTAGTCAGGACTAAAACATCCCACCTCCAAAAATGTCCCTAAACCTATATCTGATCAATTCTTTGTTCAAAATCCTGCACTATCTCCCTATTACCTAGCAAGATATAGCACATATTGGCAAGATCATTGGGCTTGGGCTAAGGGGAGATCTGAATTAAATTCTACCTCTTACTGAGTTTCCCATGATCTAGCACAAGCACTTAAGCCCTCCCAGCCTCAGTTACATTAACTATAAAAAGGGACTGCAAAATAATCTATCTCAATTTTGTTGTGGTCTACTAGCTCATGTTACTCCTCATCTATATGAACTAGAACTACCTTTGACCTCCCTGGGTCTCTGTTTCCTTATGTGTCAAATTTCAGGTGCAGGGATTGGGTAACAGAAAGGGGAAAGAGAAAATGAGTTCAATTATTTAACACTCATTATATTTCAGCAGCAGCATCTTCGTCGTATTCTGCCCAGGATAAACTCTTTGAGTATAAGGGACAGCAACCAACCAAATAAAGGTATTGTCTCCAAAAGGCTTCCTTGACAATGGAATGGGTAGGATGCCAACCTATTTAAAAATAAACATGTTTAAGGTGGGGGAAGAGTTGTAGCATGCAAACACTTTGGAGACCTTGTCTATATCTTGTTCATACAGTTATTTGGCAAGTCATCTCCCTCATTCGAATGTGAGTTCCTGGAGGGCAGGAGCTCTTTTTTATTTGTTTGGTTTTGTCTTACTTTGTCTCTGCAGTACTTGGCATGGGCTCTGGCCCTTCAAAGATGCTACTGGCCGAAGAGGAGTGTGGAAATATCCGCTCTGGAAGGCAGTCTCTGATGCTTCCTCTCTTCCTCTCTCTGAACCTCGGTTTTCTTATTTGTAAAGTAGGATGAGAACATCTGTAGTCTTGACCTCCTAGAGTCATTATAGGGATCAGATGGGGCCACAGACATCCAATGCTGTGTTTTTCAAGCCTGAGAGCACTATATAGATGCTCATTTGAATTATTAGTAGGTCCATCAGTCTCCTTCTCAGATTTGTAACTGAGTCTCTTGGCCTCCCAGCCCAGGGTGCTCTCTGAGACTCCACATTTAAAAGATAATTCCACAGCAGTTTTTGCCTTTCAACTTTGGGTCTGTCCCGGTGGGCTTAAACACACCATCTCTGACCAACCGTGAAACCATGGAAACGCAATGCCAAATTGAAAAGGCGGCTAGCAAATTAGCTGGCTCAGCTCTGCAAATGATGGACCCACAATTCAATGTAACAAACTCATTTTCTCTGCATTCCAACCTGGTCTCATAAACCTGCCTTCGTGGTATGTTTGTGTTGGGTTAGATTTTTTTTTCTTTCTGATCCACTCATGTGACAGTGTACACCAGAACAGAACCTGGACCTCTTCCCCAGTCATCATTCTGCATGGTCTCAAGAATATCTTCATACATTTTTACTAAGGTAGAAGAGCAGTAAAGCTAGGAAATTGGGGGTAAGTGATTTCCCTAGGGTCACACGTCTAGGAAATGTCTGAGGTCAGATTTGAACCCAGGTCCTCCTGTCTCCAAGCCTGGCACTTTATCCACTGGACTACCTAGCTGCACCCTAAATTGATCTATTTTCTTTGGACACCTTCAGTTACTTCTCAACAATCACTATTCCCTCCTCCCCTCCTCACCAGATATCTGTCCTATAAAAGCAATGGCTAGTCAAATCTGACCTCAGACACTTCCCAGCTATGTGACCCTGGGCAAGTCACTTGACCCCCATTGCCTAGCCCTTACCACTCTTCTGCCTTGGAGCCAATACATAGTATTGACTCCAAGACGGAAGGTAAGGGTTAAAAAAAAAAGCAATGGCTAGACACTAGGCCTGGAGTCAGAAAGCCCTGAGTTCAAATCTAGCCACTGGATGACCCTGGGCAAGTCACTATACCCTGTTTGTCTCAGTTTCCTCAACTGTAAATTGAGCTGGAGAAGGAAATGGCAAATCATAACCTTAGATGAGGTCACAAAGAATCAAACTCAACTGAATACAATTGAACAGTAATATAGATACATATTTATGAGTGTGCATGAGAGCATGTATATAGATGTGTGTGTGCATGGGTTTGTGTGGCCACTCAGAGCAACAATGAAGCAAAGCACCTCATTCCAATCTGAACATCTCCTATTTTTCCAATCAGGCTTTCTTTAATATGCCATTTCTCGGATGAAGGGGAAAATCTCCTCAGGTACCCTCATCTGTGAGATAAAGCCACCATATTCCCTGCAGGAAGGGCCCGGCGACTGAGTGAGTGTCTATTTTACAAAGTGCTTCTGAAGATGGAAGGCTAAAAGCTTGTCTATTTCCACATTTTTATTGCCGGCGAACATGGGACTTTACTGTAATGGCAACATTTGGAATGCAGGTTCTGACGAGTTTGTTTCTCAGACCAAAGGAGAATTGATTAGAAAGTTTGATAAAAATCCCTTTTCTGCTCTAGCTTCTTTTTTAATATCTCTCTGGGGGGGGGGGTGAACATTTCCCACCAAACAAGACAATCTTCAGATGCGGGGAGATAGCCATGCCTGAAACGAAGACATACAGTTTTTTAAGCTTCCCATTCTCCATTGTATTCCATTTTCAAGGAAACCAGCCTGAAAAGGGCATTGTTGGAAATGTTTATCTGAACACAGAGACTATCTATCCATTGCAACCTGAAACAAGGTCCTCTGATTGTTGTCATTTGTCCTTCTCTTTTCTTTTCTTTTCTTTTTAATACCCTTTCCTTCTGCCTTAGAATCTATAGTTAATATGAGCTCCAAGGCAGGAAAGTGGTAAGGGCTAGGCAATGGGGGTTAAGTGACTTGTCCAGGGTCCCACAGCTAGGAAGTGGCTGAGATCAAATTCGAACCCAGGACCATCATCTCCAGGCCTGGCTCTCCATCCACTGAGGACTTCGAAGGACTTTCAAAGAAGACATCTCATGGGGTGATGTCTTGACTGGCTCACAAAGTATTTTTAAGGGAGGGAGAATTGCACAAAGTCATCAGCCTTACTACTCTCTCTTCCAGAGTCATGGAAGTCTAGGGACAAGATAGAAGTCAGGATGACTGGAGATGGTCCAGAATGCACCTTTGATGTCTATCAGTATATATGATATCAGCAAATAGCACCAGTGATTAGAGAAAAGGCTGGGTTTGGAGTCAGAAAGTGATGGGTTCAAATGCAACCTCTCATTGCTATTAGCTTTATAAAGGGAGAGTGGGTGTGGGATGCTCTAAGTTATAAATGGATGACTAAGTATAGTAGAAAGATCACCAGTTCTCGGGGCAGAAGACCTTGATTCAAATCCTTCCCCTAACACAAATGGGTATATTTATGAGTGTGAATTTTAGTGTATGCATATGGATGGATGGATGTGTCCTCATATGTACTAAGATCCCTTCCAGCTTTCAATCTACAACCTTTTGATTACAAAAGCATGTCTTGTTTTGTTTTTAATTTATATATATATATATATATATATTTTTTAAATTTGGTCCAGACCTATGATTTCTTTGTGTAGAGAACATCTAATTAGGAAACTCCACCAAGACATATGAAGATCTAGTCTGAGATTTAGAGGGTTTAAGAGTTGTGTAGGACACTGAGAGATTAAATGGCTTACCAAGAGTCACACAGCCAGTATGTGTCAGAAGCAGGACTTGAACCCAAGACTTCCTTCTCTGTGACTAACTCAATCCATTCATTACTCATTCTACCTTTGATATTTTGATACACTCTGATCCTTTCCATTCAAATGAGTGAAGCAAGGGCAGACAGTTCATTTGATTTCTTTCTCACACTCTCAAAAAGTGATTTATACAAAATGAGGATTATCTGAGGCTCTTTAGTAATTAAAAACCCACAAGAATGTGAAATTAAAATTACAATTATGAACTTAAACCAGAGTAAGAAAATGGAAAGTTATGGGCTAAAGTACATGTCATAGACCAAAACCCAGAATGCACAATGAGCTACCTCTCAGAGCTGAGATAAATTCAAGGCCATCCAGATACCTCCAAATTCTTTTCTAAGAGTTCATGTATAGGGAGGATGGGGGAAAGTCCCATCCCAACCAAGAAGTGGAGCATTTGCACAGAGGGAGTGTGGTGCAATGGTTAGGACAACAGACTTAGAAGCAAGAACTCCTGATAAGAAATCTCACTTTAGATGCTAGATGTTTCCTGATTCTTGCCTTCTGGAGCCAAGTGGGACAAGTCTTTTGCCTGCCTCCTCTAGTAGATAATTTTTCATTCACACGCTACAAGACACCACTTTAAATATTTGAAGATAACTTTTATCTTTCATACTTCCTCCATCAACCTTCTTTCCTCTGGGCTAAATATCTTGGCCATGAAAACCTCAAAAACAATCACAAAGAATTGGACACGACTAAGAACAACTGAACAGGAACCACAAAATATGCAGAGTTCCTTTCATTGACACTTATATGAGGCAGTCTCCTCTCAGCATCTGCCACTGATGTGATGAGATCAATAACTTTTTATTCTCCCTGGTATGTATGACCACATCAGAGGAGAGCTTGGCTTTCCAATTCCATAAGCCTGCCCTGCACATCCTGGGAAATAGCCCTGAGTAAAGGGAATAATGACACCCAGTTAATCCCAGAGGGACTAGCAGTGCAGGAAGGGAGGATTGGGGTGATCTATAGGAAATGCTAATATTACGGGAAGGCTACCAACAGATACTGGGGGATAAATGTCCCATGTTACCTAATGGTCTGCCATAAGAAGAAGGAAGGTCTGAAGGAGGTACTGTAGTCAATAGCAATGTTTTAAATTCTCATCTAGTCTGCCATGAGAAGCATTCTAAAATGCTCTCCTCCTCCCTACATCCACCCCTGGGGGTATCCAGGATGGAGAACCATTTTCCTTAGAAAAGGAACACCTAGCACCATCTTGCTAGATCTGAGGCCGATCAACTAGCCACCCTGCACATGATGATATAGAGTGAAATTGTCAGCAAGAAGCCACCAAGAGGACCTTAGTAGGGGGCACCTGCCTGGATCTGCCATAGACTAGGTACAGAATCCATGAAGAATCCTGTCCAGCACCTCAAAGCACAGACCTCTTTTAGACACTAGACTCCAAGCAAGTGTCACCATCTTCCGTGTGTCCTCACATGGGTTCTGTGTATTTTCATTGTCCTGGAGGAAAAAAAACCCTGCTCATTCTTTTTCTTTAATTTATTTGTTTGTTTATTTGTTGCATTGAAATGCCCAGTTAACTCCTACCTTCTCTTCCCTCTATGAGAGAAAGTATCATCTAACCAAAAGACATGTATAAAAAACGACATCTTACTCATTTCTACTCATCAGGTCTTTCTGTTCATTCTTTGAACCTTGTGAGCCATGTGCTTGCAAGGGGGCTCTGTGAGTGGTTACAAGTAGTGGAGCTACCAGACTGTTTGGGCTGGGGGAGATGGGCCAGACCATGAGAAGTACCAAAATGCACACTATAGTCAATATCCTGGCCCTCGGTGTGAGGCATGAGACACTGCCACATCCCATAGGAGTAAGTCAGCAATGCTTTGAATTGACTTCATATCCTGTTTAACGTGTCCTGGCTCCTAAGTTCTTCAAATGGGTATTTCCACTTCTTCTAAAGAACCTTTCCGTCTTCTCCAAGAGACACAGGCTCTCTTGTTGTTCCCTCCTCAGGAAAGCAAACTACAGTGGAATCTCAAGCAGGCTGTAGACCATAGCCTTTTATTTTAATGACTCTCATTTGTCTTTGGCCTTATCAATAATGAATCAAACTAAGTGGGACTAAAACAACTTTCCCTGAGGCTGTGTCTTATTTTGTTAAAAATGATGCCCCTCTTCAAAGGGGCGGCTGTGTTTCTGGAACTGTTCCTCTTGTCTCTGTAGGAGAGGGATAAGCTGAACTGGCAAAGAGCATGACAATTGTCCGCTCTCTTTGAAATCTAACAGTTAACATTTCCTATCCTCTCTTTCTCTCCACCCACACCCCTACCCTGCCTCCAAGAGAGAAGAGCAGAACTATTATTCATTACTTA
Organism: Monodelphis domestica; assembly: GCF_027887165.1. Classification (NCBI taxonomy): domain Eukaryota; kingdom Metazoa; phylum Chordata; class Mammalia; order Didelphimorphia; family Didelphidae; genus Monodelphis; species Monodelphis domestica. Next base: position 97,613,888 of record NC_077231.1, read on the forward strand.
TCCTCACTCAGCCTTCGGTGAGAATAACAACAATAACTCACACTTAGATCAGTCCTAAAAGTTTGTAAAGTACATATTTGATTCTCCGGAAGAAGGTGCTGATTATTACCCCCCCCCCCCACAGATAAAGAAATAGGCCCAAAGAGGAGAGAAAACTTGCCTAGGGTCCCCAGCTAGTAAGTGTCAGCGGCAGATTTTGAACCCATGTCTTCCTGACTCTGAGACCTTTTGAGGGAAAAATAAAGCCTCTCAATAACAGCCACTTCAGAACCTATAGGTCTTCCAGAGAATCCGGTATAGTAGAGAAGAGAAACGAATATTGGACTAAGGGTCTGAAGATCTGGATTTCAGTTCCTTGTGACCTTAAGCAAATCGCTCAACAGTATCACATGGTCTAGAACTAGAAAGAAGGAATAAGGATCATGCCATCTTTATATAGTGAGGAAACTGAGACTCACAAAGGGAAAATGACTTCTTCAAGATTCTAGGAAGGAAGGAAGGAGGGAAGGAAGGAAGGAAGGAAGGAAGGAAGGAAGGAAGGAAGGAAGGAAGGAAGGAAGGAAGGAAGGAAGGAAGGAAGGAAGGAAGGAAGGAAGGAAGGAAGGAAGGAAGGAAGGAAGGAAGGAAGGAAGGAGGGAAGGAAGGAAAGAAAGAAGGGAGAAAGAGAGGGGGAGGAAAGGAAGGGATGGAGAGGGGGAAAAGATAAGGAAGAAAAGAGGGAGGGAGGGAGGGAAAAGAAACTGTTTGCCTTTTTCTAATTCTACTTCAGTGCCTAACACTTTGTCCTTACACACAGTAGGTGCCTAATAAATACCAAGTTAATATAAACTGAAGGACTTCTAAAAATGATCTCTAAAGCCCCCTCTAGCTCTGATTGACTCTGTTCTGAGCTCCCTCCCACCTCTTCCATTCCCTGTTCTGAGGGCCCTTGCAGCTCTGGCATTCTATCATTGAGCTCAATTAGGTTGAACAATTAACCATCCTCAACTTCAGGGAAAAGCAGTGTCTTGTTGCCCAGGCAGGGCTGGGTGGGGTGTGATCTGAGTTTTACTGTAGGGGAGTGCCCAGCCTGGTCCATTAAATATGTGTGCTATGCTTAAACATTCCATTGACCCAATGTTCCTTGCACAGAGAGTTCCTTCCTCATTATTGTTTTGAGCCTTGCTGAGACACTCCTGTTGCTACTCTTCTGACCCTGCCTCCTTTGCTGGCTTCACCACTGCCTGCCTGCTCCCTCTCAGTTATTGCACTTGCTTCTTCCTGAGATATGCTCTCCTGCATATGCTAAGACACTGGCTGTCTAGGTGTGTCCCTACATAATGACCAGACCTTATGCTTACAATGCCCTCTAAGCCACAGAATGAAATGGTAATCATCTGCCTGGAATCTCCTGGGCAGGCAGTACTAATTGTACACTGCAATTATGTCCCTTTTAGCAAAGCTAAACACATCCTAACATCACAGGATTTAGAGTCACAAGGGTCAGGGATCCAGCCCCTTAATTTTACAGAGGGGGAAACTGAGGTTTAGAAAAGTAAAGGTCACACAGCTGGTGAATTTGTGGAGCTCAAATTTGATTGCATGCGTCCAGCATTTACTCTAAGGGACAAAATGTACAATCCCAGGACTGTCCTGTCCTGAGTATTAACCTTCCCAATTCAGTTTAGTCCACCATTCTCATTCTACCCTCCTCCATCTCTACACACACACACACACACACACACACACACACACACACACACACACACACTACATGACCTAAAGTAGTTAACATAACAGAATTGGAATCCAAACACCTAGGCTCAAATTCTTTCTCTGACACTCCAGACTTCCATGACAATATCAAATCCCTCTGAATCTGTAAAATAGAAATAATTAAAAACTGAGGCTCAGAGAGGTAATAAAGTAGAATTATATATATATATATGCATATGTATATGTATATATATACATGTGTGTATAGGCATGTACATGTCCATATCCATATAATTAAGCAACATGATTTAGTGAATAGGAAATTGGCCTCAGAGACAATAAGACCTGAGTTCAAATCTCATTTAGAATCATGATGAAGTTGTGGAGTGCCTGTGGGACTGTGGGAAAAGAGATTTGGAAATTACTAGAGCATAGATCTGGATCTAGCTAGAGCTAGATAGAATGAACAAGAAACCCAGAAGCTCCCTAGTCTGTGAAGATTCAATTTAGCCCTCCCCTGATTGTGAAAATGAAATTAATTAACTCTCCCCTGATTGTGAAAATTAAAATTAACTCCCCTGCCTATTTTTAGATTTAATCACCAAAGGTGTAAACACTCCATTCCCACTTGAGTGGGGGAGGTCTGTGGCTCACGTGTGCAATAGTGGGTGACAAATCAGAATTAAACTGACTGCCCCTGGGCAAGCTTAAAGCAAAGCTTCAACTGTGATTGGTAGATATAAAATTTGGGGAAGGCACAGGAAGTGACACAAAAGAAAGTGTCTTTAAAAGGGAGTTACAACTTACTGAGTGCAGTTCTACTTGGAGTTCTACTTGGAGATAAACTTCCTGTGAGACACAGTTCTTCATTCTTTGGAGTTGAGACTGGAAAATAATCTGCTGACTGGACCTGAGACCCTGTTCCTGGTAAGGCTGTTCTTAAATTTCTTCCTTTGGACTGTCACATGGTGAGTGAAAAGGCTGACTCCTTTCCTGGATTTTTCTGAAGAGACTAGCCTTAGGAGAGACCTCTTGAGAGAGACATCCCCAAAGTCTAAAATGCCCTGCCCAGGTTGAGCCAGGGGTCAGAGTAAATTACTTAGTGCTTAGGCTAGATATCTTACCCTAACCTCTCTCTGATTTTCTTACTTCATTCTTTCTACATTTTGTAAATAAATTGTAAGTAAATCTCTTTGGAATAAATTAAATGCCTGGTGACCACACTCTTAAATAATCCAGTCCAACCTTTTTTTGTAAATTAGCCCCTTTTTCTCCTTTCCAAGTCCAATCTCCTCTTTTACAGATGAGAAAGGGGAGACACAGGGAGGTTAAATAATTTGCTTAAAGCCACACAGGTAGAAAGCCATAAGATCATAGATCTCAAGCTGAGAGGGACCTCAGAGACTCTCAAGTCCAAAGCTTTCATACTTACAAATGGACAAGCTGAGGTATAGAGTGGTTAAGTGACTTTGAACCATAGGATCATAGAATAGTAGATTTAGAACTATAAGGAACTTATGAAACCATCTAAGTCAATCTCCTCATTTTTACAGATGAGGAAAGTGAGGCCAAGAATGGTTAAGTGACTTGTTCAAGGTCTTATAGGTTGGGAGTGGAAGGATCAGTACTGGAACACAAATCCTCTTATTCCAAATTCAAATTCCTTTCCTTTGAACCACACTGACTTCTTCACTTTAGTTTCTAGCATTCTCTATTGTCCTCACTGTGGCTTTCCTCCATTTACCTGAATAATCTTAACTGTGCCCTCAATGCCACATGGTAGCTTGATCCAAGATGCTAAAGCTCGTGCCAGGAGAGTTAGGCAGAGTCTGGGCCTTGAGGAAGATACATAAATCTTACACAACTCAGGGACCATGTATGTGCCAGATGTGAGCAGCTGATAAAGCTTGACTTAGCTTTAATCTTCCCTGAAAAATGTCCCAGTTAGTATCACTGAACAGTGAGTGGGCTTGTGTTCCAACCTTCCTAGGGGGAAAAAAAGCCAACAGATCTATCACTGACACTGGAATGGGCCCCTCCTGGCTACTATGACAACAACATGGGTAAAAGCAGTTAACAGCCAGAATTGGTCCTAATGCACTTATTATGCTTTGAGGATGCAGCTCTGTCTCAGGAGGGGTTATCTGGAAATTTCTTCTGCCACTTCTCTGGTTGGGGAGAGGGAATCAACTTTTATACAGGAAGCAGAATTTTATTCTGTGCCTCCTGGAATGACCAAAATGGACTTAATGATCTGACCTAACTGCTATTAGAAGAGGGGAGGGAAATAACACAAAATGTAATGTAAAATAGAAAAGAGGAGAGAAGAGAGGATAGGAGAGGACAGGAGAAGAGAGACCCACATGGCAGATTCAGTGTACTTTCCAAACTGGGCTGAATTTAGCCCACATCCCTAGTATTTTGTTTTGTCCTGGTTGTCCAAACAGATGTCTCCCGCCCTCATATAAATTATTTAAAAATTGAGGGAAAGAGACTGTCAGTCCTGTTTGTTTGATCATAAATCCCAGCTGCCGCTTTTTACAGTGGCAGTTTTATGGGGCCAAGCCCAGGGGAAGGGGATATTTAACACCATCAAGATGTTTAAAAGGCTTGCTGTTCTTGTGATGTCATTCACATTAGAAGTGTTCAACCTTCTCCTACACTACCCAGCCAGTTATCATGAATCATTTCTGGCCGGTATTGAATCGTGATGGGGATAAAATAAGATAATATATGTTATTAGTCTGAACCTTTTAGAGATCATCTATTCCCAAAGGAGTTCAAGGTGAAAGAGAAGTGAAGTCATCTAGTGCAACACCTTATTCTATAGATGAGGAATCTAAGGCCCAGAGAAGAGAAGGAAATTGGCCAAATTTGTGTAGGTCCTAAATAGTGGAGGCAGGATTTAGAGCTAATTCCAATCTCACCCTACATCTTCTTTTCTCTAAGGAGTTGGAGGCTGGAGCCCAAAGAGGGAAAGTGGCATGCCCCCCTTCAACATGGCAGTCACCCAGATGAGCAATATTTGCTTGCATCCAAACACCTAATGAAAGTCCCATGAAAGACTGCTTCTACCCAAGGAAGCAGCATTTTGGATATTGAAGCTCAGTAACTGGAACACAAGAGTTTTATAAAGCAAAGCTGTACTACTATGGACCCAGCTATCTAGATATACCTCATGAGTGGCTAATATCTCCCACAGAAAACCCTGATAATAAGATATGGCATGGGATAGGAAAGGAGCACTTTCCCTTCTTCCTTGAGCAGTTTTCCATCTGTACAGCAATGCTAGTTTCAAGAAGTGCGAAAGTGATTCATCAAGGTCTAGAGAAAGAAGATCCTTGGACAAGCCAGAGAACTCACTCTCTGCTTCATTGTCTCCCAGAAGAATGTGTCAGGACTTGGTGTCCACTAACCCTCAGAACTCCTCTAAGGAAAGAGACTGAGCTCAGATATGAAGCACTAGTTTAAATCTGGGTCATGCAGTATCAGCATTTAGATCCCTATTTTGTGTCTAGACTGGAATATTTCTGGACAATACTGCAGAACCATAAATGAACACATAAAGAGCATGGACTTGCCATGTGGGCTACCAATTGTGTCTCCCAGAGAATCTCCCAAGAAAGTTCCAATTGCCATGCACAACTATGCAAAGGGGAATGCAAAGAGGCACAGGAGAAACACAGCCGAAACAATACATCATTCTTCTGATTCTTACAAGGCAAATTGTGCCCAGGGAAGAGCACCAAAGACTGACCAGTTTTACATCTGGATACCAGCATTGATCTCTGGCATCTAGAACATATAAATATAGTATTTCCCTTTAAGCATGACTCAGGTGAAGCTATTGGAGTTCCTTTCCAATGAGTATCCCATCTCTGTTCTTCTACCCTTCACCAATTGCTAAACAGTGACAACTGAAAATATGATCACTTATCAGTATATTAAAGAATAGTTGACTTTTCTACTTAGAGTTTCTCCTTTTGGAGACATCCCTTTGTTCCTTCTTGACTGTTTCTCTCTCTGTCCATTTCTCTCTCTCTCTCTCTCTCTCTCTCTGCTGTGGCATTTGGGAATGTAGATACCTGTCCCTCTTCATCTCTTCCTTTTTACTTTTTATTACTCTTCTCTCTGGCTAAGAATAGTACCTGTGTGTCATCTAGGAATCTACCAATCTCAGAAGGATACCACAGTTTCATCACTTAGAGTATATAGCTTCAAGTCTTGGTGTTTGAAAATTGGGATTTGAGAAAAGGTATAATCTCACTCAATCTTCATCATAAGAATGGGTTTTCAGAGTTCTGTATTGCAAGATAAATCCTCCCAACAAAGAAATTTTATCTTGATAGATGAATATTTTTGAACTAACATTTCCCTGAAATAAACAACAGGTAGTCTGGCCTTTTATTTTCTTTGAATTTGGTACACATAACACTTGTTTTCAAGAAAATATGAGTATGTGTGTGTGCATGTGTATGTGAGAGAGACAGAGACATAGACAGAGAGACAGGTTCTGATAAGTTTCCCAGCCAATACCAAGTCATTGTCATGGTTAGATCCTTATCTGTGAAGGATTTATTCTGTGCCTTCTGAAAGACAGAGAGACAGAGATACAGAGAGAGACAAAAAGACAGAGAGACAGAGGCATAGAGACAGGGATATAGTTATTGTTGGAAGGAAGGAAGGGGGAAAAAAAAGCACATCTATGAATCTTTGTTATCTAGGTAGAGGAGTTTGGGTCCAAAGTGGAATCAAAATTCATCTCTTACATTTGGAGTGTCTCAATCAATTATTTTGCTGTGGCCCTGCATTCTATAAGACCATATTAATGAAACATAAATGCTTTCAGCTTTTGTTGAACCTGAAAGTCTTGAGACTAAGCCTGGTGATGGATTATATTTCTCTTCTAAAGACCAGTCTAAGTTCAGAGATTCATCACCAGGTGGACCAATGGGCAATGACTTTTCAGTCTCAACAACTCTTGAAGGTCATCTGCTATGGGATTAATTCATCTTTTTTTCCTGTCATGTTCTCCTTTGGCAGTCTGGTAAAACCTAGGAGCTTAGGAATCCCTTCTCAGAATATTATATTTAAATCCACAAAATAGAACGTCTATGATAGCTTAGGAAATAAGTTATGTTGAAATGTTGGTATCAAAATATTTTTAAAACAAATTCATCGACCCAAAGTTAAGGACCTTTCATCTCATACAACATGGAAGGACTTTGATATGTATCTATGATAGTGATGGTGATCATTAATAGTGATATTTCTAACATATGACTTGTCACTTGCATATATAAGCATATGATTTAGGGTTTAGGACTTAAAAGATTGCTCTATAGCAAAAATGAGTAATATGGAAACAAGTATCAAGTGATAACATTTGTACAACACAGTGGAATTGCTTGTCAACTACGGGAGTGGGGAAGGATGAGGGGAGGGAAAGAAAATGAATCATGGAAACGTGGAAAAATATTTAAAAATAAATAAAATTTTTTAAAGATAGCGATATTTCTCCTCCTCAGTCTCCTAATCTTTCACCTCCTCTTTTTCCTTGTTCTCTCCTTTATTCTCTGAGAATCCATTTTTCACCTATAAAATAGAGGTCATAATCACTACTCTGCTGACCTCTCCAACTAGGGTCTTTAATAGCCCTCCAGTATTCTGATAAATGAGAAACACTTCATCACTCCCAATCACTACATCGTTTCACCTATTAATATGAAAAATATTTCATTCTTTAGTGCTTTCAAAGAAATGCCACTGAAGATCAAATTGATTTCTGATGGTTCTGATAAGTTTCCCAGCCAATACCAAGTCATTGTCATGGTTAGATCCTTATCTGTGAAGGATTTATTCTGTGCCTTCTGGAATGACCAAATCAAAGAGAAAAGAATGAAATAAGAGTTGAGGAGGAGAAAACAGAAACTGGAGCAGGACAAGAAAGACAAGGGTGAAGGAGGAGAAAGAAAACCAATATTAGACTTTGCAGCGGGGACCCTGTTCATCTCCATGAAGCCAAGCAATCTCATTTCCCAAGCAAAAGAGTTATTAGTTGGAGAATGGAAAGGGGAGCACATAATAATGAGTCTTTAATTACGAAACTCTTTACCTTATTGCTTTTCTGCACCCCCGATGAAAACAAGCAGTGGCAGTTTCTATTAGAAATGTTAATTACTTTCGTGGATAATTAGACTCACTGGGGTCCATAAGCATCTGACCTCACTTAATAATGGCAGAGATGGGAGAGGAGGGGAGAAAGGATGAGTGGGGTTGGGGACTAGAAAGGGGAGGTGGGATGAACTTTTGCAAATGCTGAGAAAAGCAAAAAAAAAAATTCTGGACTAGTCAAATGGAAATTTGGAACAGTATATGGAGCAAAGAGAATAGAAGAAGGCCTTATAGGTAAGGGATGACAGCTGTAAAGTCTTCCTTCAAAGAAATGTGGCACTGGGAAGGTCAGGCCTTGGGATACCATGGTGTGATCACTTGCTGAGGGCTTGGACCAATTAAAGTTGGGTCCAAAATGACAAATTTCATTCTGACCTAGTTTCTTCTCCATGCAGCTGACAACCATGAGAAGCCACTCAGGGCAGTGGGAAGCAAGGAAGAACTGGGTTTGGATCTTACCACAGATGTTTTCATATTTTGTGACTATGAACAAGTCATTTAAACACATAGAACCTTCGTTAACTCATCTGTAAAATGGGGGTGAAAATATTTATACAACGTACCCTGTAGGGCAGCTGTGATGAAAGTGATCCATAAATCCTAAAGTCTGTAGAAATGAGGATTATGGTTATTAGTGTAATTGTCACAGAGGAGAACAAGAGAGGAGATTAGGAAAATAATATAAAAGGACAATAGCTGGTCAAAATCCAGAATGAATGAAATGCTTAATAATAATAGTACTAACAACTAGAATTTCTGTAACTCTTTAAGGTTTGCAAAAGAATTTGTATCTTTGTTCTCATTTAATCTCTATGTCCCAGGCACTACATTAAGCCCCAGGTATATAAAGTAAGGGAGAAAGTCACTGTCCTCAAGGAGTTTATATTCTAAGAAGAGAAGACTACATATAAGGCAGTAAGAGTTGGAAGGGGTGTTGGAGACTGAAGGAAAGGTCTGAGCACTGTGGAGACTTGGAGATATGGAGGAAGTAAGATTTCCTATTGCTAGGTCAAAGGAAGATTACTAGTACCAAGAGCTTGACTTGATTGTCCTTTCTAGGGTCCAATTACAAGATGTGATAAACTCTTTTGACTGTAGTGCAGAGCAGTCTAGTTTTCAACTCAGGCACTCCCAGAATCTAGTAACTAGTGACTTTCTATGAGAGGACGTCCACTGAATGATCAATCCTTGTCCATTTGTCTCCTGCATTCTGGCCTTTATTTTGAAATCAACAGCACAAAAGCATGTGGGGAAGGCCTATCCTCAAGAAGGGAAAAGATGACTGGGGAAAAAAAGTTTCCTTAAGCTTCATAGGCATAGGAAGCCCATGCCTTCCTACAAATATTACAGATGGTTCTAACTTTGCCCAAGTGGACCATTCTGCAGATCTCTACTTAAAAGCTATTTTTACATAACATGAATTTGTCCTTCGATGGGGGAAATGGAGAAAGAGAAAGGCAGAAAGAGAGCTCTGCCCCCCACCTCATGCAGTGGCCAGACAGGGACAGATGGTATCTGAAGGGTGAATGGATAGAAGGAAAGCACATGGGGACTGGAACAAATAGGTAAGTAGATAGAACACAGTAAAGGCCTCTCCAGGGAAGTAGGACTCAGGCTAAACCCCTCATCATCAGTGGCTGTTTCTTGATCATTCTCCTGTTTTCACTTAGAAGGGTTGTTTGGGCTTTTTTTAATTAATGTTTGTTTGGATTTTTTTTAAGTTTTACTTTGGGGAGGAAAGACCACTGAGCATGGAGCTGAGGGGAAAGAACAGAAAGGAAGCACAGTACTGTACAGTAAAGTTAACATAGGTGTTTTTGGAGAATGTTGATTTCTTTCAGAATTCTTACATAAAGTCCAATTTGCATGATGCAAATTTACACAAAGCAAGAATTTCTCTATTATCCCTGTTATACAGAAAAAGGAAATTAGGGCTCAGAGGTATCATGACTTGCCCAAGATCATACAGCTACTAAGTGTTGGATCTGGTACTGAGAACTATATCTATCCTATTCCAAATCCAACAATTATCTCACCATCCCAAGTTGCCTCTCAAACAATTTTCTGACCACAATATTCTTACATTAATTGCGTAAAGAATGTTTGTCTTTCAGTTTAAGACCAGTGGAATGGAAGCTGCAACTTCAGGAGGAGGATGAGTGGAGAAGGTGAAAACCCACTAATATTGAGTTCTCGGACACTGAAGCTTTTCCAGAAAAAGGACATTTTCATATTCTTATATTTATCAAATGATGATGTACTTCTGCTGAGAAGTAGAAATGCTCTCAAATTACTATGTCTTTTTGTTATTGGAAAGAGAAAAATATGACCACATATCTCTTATTACACAGTGCCTGGTAGAAAAAAACAGATGCTTCTATGGAAGGAAGGAAGGAGGGAAGGAAGGAAGGAGGGAAGGAAGGAAGGAAGGAAGGAAGGAAGGAAGGAAGGAAGGAAGGAAGGAAGGAAGGAAGGAAGGAAGGAAGGAAGGAAGGAAGGAAGGAAGGAAGGAAGGAAGGAAGGAAGGAAGGAAGGAAGGAAGGAAGGAAGGAAGGAAAGAAAAGCAGAGGGAGGAAAGAAAAGCAGAGGGAGGAAAGAAAAGCAGAGGGAGGGAAGGAGGGAAGAGCCAAGTCAGCAAAAAGTACATCAAGGAAATTGCTTAAATCTCATTAAAAGTTAACTGAAGGAACAAAGGATCCCTTGAGAGCTATATGTCTTTCAAGGGAATGGATAGAAGGGCATGAGGAAATACTTTTTGGATATACAAAGAAAAGGTATGAAGAAACTATGCTGCTGGAAGGATGAATGGGATAAACAACAAAAGGAAGCACAATTGATTTATAGCTGGAAGGGACCTTAATGATCACCTTGTCCAGCCTAATCATTTCTCAGAGAAGGAAATTGGGTCCCAAATATCAACTGAGACTTGCTCAAGGACACATGTCTTCTGACTCCAAATTTTGATTCACTGGCTTAAACTAGAAATGTGGAGACAGATAATATCCTCTCTGAGTTCAGTCTCCCAATTTGCACTGACAGGCTATATTCCCAGGGGGGAAGCTGCTTCTACCTTAGGTTTATAAGATAAACCTACTGTTCTATGAATATTTTGGCTCATGAGTCCCCACTGGTGTGCTTCCCATTAACAATCAGCCAATAGTCTCAAATTGATTTTTTTAAAGGCATTTACTCAAATGACATAGCAAAAACAGTAGTAACAAAAGCATTCCTATCCTCCTCCACACCAGGGAAAAGACAAAGGCTTAGAACACATTTTTCCTTAAATATATGGAGTCTATATGGATAAAAGTGTCCACAAACCTAATATGCAATGATAATAAAAGGATTTAGGAAACATATGGCCAAGGCAATTCAGAACTCTGGGATCCAAGGGCCTGGATGTCCACTCTTTCTCTAGAGAGATCTCAAAAAGTTCACTATGAGGATTATTGTCAGTTGAGTTATGATTCAAACTACTGTCCAGTTGGTCTGGCTTCCTTCAAAGCACATCTGGATGTTCAATCCAGATGGTTCAATCTGCTATTAGAGTGAGTCAAGCTGGTCACTTAGATATGAAGCAAGCTCCTCCACTGGGATTAATTGTTGTTGAGCTAGATCTGAAAGGTTTCTTAACTACTAGGCATGACTGATCCTGGGTCAGGATGGTCAGGGCATTTGTCCCCCAGAAAAATGCTGCTCGATTGAGCCAGGCAGATTGCTAGACTACAG